>NC_134353.1:95648353-95845853 GCF_048569485.1 Anomaloglossus baeobatrachus | reverse complement strand
AATCCTTATTAAACAAAAAACGCAGAGTCCTTGTTACCTTACTCATATAACACAGTGCAGTCTTTTCCTATCTGTCCCTAACTAAAAGTAGTGTGCACACTTAACTGCAGGTTTCAGCGTGGGGTACCTCGTCACCGTTGGGGCCCGTATTCCGCCGGCAGACACCTCTAAAGTTCAGTCTTTGTCCCGGGTCTGTAACTTGCACGTGCTGCCTGGCTCCTCGCTCCACATCCAGCCTCTTTTGATCTGTAATTTTGTAATTTGCACGTGCTGTCTGGCTCCTCGCTCCACATCCAGCCTCTTTGGATCTGTGTCTTGGGGGAGACACCACGCAACACTCTGAGGTACTTGGACCTCGGAAAACAGGGCAGACTGAGGCCTTCTATCTTACAGCCCACTCCAGCACACTCCTCCCTGCCAAAAAACACAGCCACATGTAGACTCCTCCTCCTCCTGTTCCAGACTCAATCTAGTCATTTGAGCAGCAGGTGGCAGCATAACACAAGGAAGTCCACCAAACAGTCTTTTAACCTATATATATATATATATATATAAATGTTAACAGGTCTTACATTTCCCCCCCTCTTTAACCTCGGCCGTCCCGGCCGATACACTCCTGAGGCACTCTGCAAAGGGGCACACGGTGGCAACTCCTGCCCTGCTTCACAACCTGTTGCTTGGGAGTCAATGTCGTAAAACAGGATTCAGTGACAGAACACACAAATTCATCTGCCAAGTACCGATCAGGGGGAATACCAGCATTAGCCCGCTCAGTCCGGCGTGGCACCACAGCTAACTCGCCAGACGTCGGCGCCGTATCAGGGAGTACAGTATTCTCGTCCCCATCTCTGGAGATTAGTGACTCCTGCTCTGCAGGGGTGGCACCTGTGTCTTGAACGGATGGGGGTGTGGATCTCTCCCAGTCTGTTGGGTTGGTCGGGGCCCGCCACCATTCTTCATCATCAGAGCCCTCTTCGAAGGTAACAGGAACAGGCACAGGCACCGTCTCCGGGGTACTTTGTCTGGTCCTGTCTTCTGAATAGCAGGGCCTCAGCATATTACGATGCAGGATGAGGGTGCCGCCTCTTTGCTCGCCTCTCACTTCGTATACTGATCCATGGGGCGAGATTCTTCTGATCACAATGTACGGCTCTGTTTTCCAGCGCTCGCTCAACTTGTGTCTCGGGTGTTTCTCTGCAACTAGTACTCTGTCTCCTGGTAAGAACGGGGTTTCACACACAGGTTTCCGCTGCGGGTGTGTCTTTTCTTGCAACCGCTTGGTGACAATTCGATGGATAGTCTCCAGCCGTCGACGGTGACAATCAACCCAGGAACCTACGCTCTGACCTTCACTGATCTCGGGGGGAGCTAGGTTCAGCTCTTCAATGCCTCTTCCGGCTCTTCCAAACAGTAGCAGGTATGGGGTGTACCCAGTGGTGGAGTGGACACGATTATTGTACGCCCACACGAGTTCTGCGAGATAGCCGGGCCAGTGATTCTTACGATCATCCTCCAACGTGCGTAGCATTTGTAGGAGGGTCCGGTTAAATCTCTCGCAGGCTCCGTTGCCCTGCGGATGATAAGGCGTAGTCCTTGACTTCTGCATTCCGTAAATCCTTTGCAGCTCTCTCATGACACTGCCCTGAAAGCAAGCTCCTTGGTCAGAATGTATTCTTTTGGGGCAGCCATACACCCGGATAAAGTCATCACTGATGGCTCGAGCAGCTGATTCAGCCGTCTGATCTCTGGTGGGCGTCACCACCGCAAATTTGGAGAAGTGATCTGTCATCACAAGACAGAACTGATAGCCCCGGTGGGAGTGGCCAATCTTGAGATAATCGATCATGAGTACTTCCAACGGCTCTTTGGTTACAATAGTCTGTACTGGTGCTTGCTGTGGAGTAGCCTTACTTAACTCGCAGGAACGGCACAGTTTACAGGCCTTCTCTACTGCCCGAAGCATCTGAGGACAGTATACTATTCTTTGCAACCACTGGTAAGTCTTGTCCGGTCCGAAATGGGCTCCCTTCTCATGCGCCTCTCGGGCCAATGGTACTGCCATTTTCTGGGGTATCACTACTTGCCACCGTACTTCCAACTCTGTAGCTAGGTGCACCTTCCGATACAGCATCCCTTCTTGCACCGACAGCTTATCCCACTGGCTGAGAATCTGGAGGGCCACGTGCGACAGCGTGGCCCGTATTTCCTTTCTAGGCTTGCGCTGCTGGATCACCCACTCTTTCACTTGAAGCAGTTCTGGGTCAGATGACTGGATTTTCACCCATTCCTCTCTGGTTTGACCAAGCAGGCGTGATGTCGTGCCCGACGTAATTTCCAGCATACGAGCCTCTACCACTTGAGCGGTGAATTTACTAAAGTCCGGAATTTCGTCTTCCTCCAACTGTTCATCTCTCTCCCCCACTGGGGCTTCGGTGGTAACACGAGAAAGGGCATCCGCATTCTGATTTTCATGCTTAGAGCGGTACTGCACATGATAATTGTATCTGGACAGTCGTGCCAGCCACCTCTGTTCCATTGCTCCCAGTTTGGCGGTGGAGATGTGAGCCAGGGGGTTATTATCCGTATAGACTTCAATTTGAGCTCCCGTGAGATATTCCGAGAACCTTTCGGTTATTGCCCATACTAGTGCCAGTAATTCCAACCGAAAGGAACTGTAATTCTCGGGGTTGCGCTCGGCTTCTCGCAACGTCCGACTTCCATATGCAATCACCCGTTCAGTACCATTCTGTACCTGGGCCAGTACTGCACCCAGGCCGTAGAGGCTCGCGTCTGTATACAACCGAAAGGGGAGGTTATAGTCTGCATAGGCAAGCACAGGGGCGCTAACCAAGGCCTCTTTCAATCGGTGTAAGGCTTCTGCTTGTCTTGGTCCCCAGCAAATTTTCTGTGCTTTTGGTCCTTTCGCAGTGCCTCGGAGCAATTCGTGCAAAGGTTCTGCCTCCTTCGCGAAATCTTTGATAAAGCGACGGTAATATCCGGCTAGCCCCAGGAAAGCTCGAACCTCCCGCACTGTGCTGGGTGTGGGCCATTCTAGCACTGCTCTCACTTTCCCATCGGAGGGCTGTACGCCGGCTTCCGACACCTTGTGTCCGAGATATTCAATCTCTTCCTGAAAGATCCGACATTTTTTTGGTTTTAGTTTAAGCCCATGGGCCCGTAACCGCTGAAACACTTGGCCCAGGTTTTCTAGATGTTTCTCAAAGGTTGCAGAATACACTACTATGTCGTCCAGGTAAATCAATGTGGCCTCGAAGTTCATGTCTCCAAGGCAACTTTCCATGAGGCGCTGAAAAGTTCCTGGGGCATTATTTAGTCCAAACGGCATGCGATTGAACTCGAAGAGTCCCATGGGTACAATAAATGCGGTCTTGGCCTTGTCTTTCTCTGCCACATGGACCTGCCAATATCCACTGGCCAGATCGAGGGAGGAGAAGTAACGTGCCTTTCCCAACGCCGACAGGGACTCCTCTATCCGGGGCAGAGGGTAGGAATCACGAACCGTGCATCCATTAAGCTTGCGGTAGTCAACACAGAAGCGGGTAGACCCATCCTTTTTCTTGACCAGCACGATTGGGGCAGCCCATGGACTCTGACTTTCTCTTACCACTCCGCTCTTCAGCATCTGCGCCAAAAGCTCTTTTACCTCTTGGTAGTACTTTGGGGGTATTTGCCTGTACCTTTCCCTGATCGGTGGGGCATCTCCTGTGGGTATTTCGTGCTGAATCTTGTCAGTACAGCCGAAATCTTCTGCGTGACGGGAGAACGTGGCTTGATTCTCCCAAATAAAGTCCTCTATGGCTTGGGCTTGCTCCGAATCGAAGGGGCTCAGGTCCACTCCCATCTGCCCTAAGATGACGCGACTGTTCCATTGATCAGTGGGTTTCTCTTTTCTTTCCATAGAAAGAGCCCAAGTCCAGGCTTCCCCTGCCATGGGCTGCAATTCAATCGATTCTGCAGCCGCCACCTCTTCGGGCGCCAGGTAGACATGGGCCAGAACAACTCCCGAGGTCAAGGTGTAGGCCTGTTCACCGGTGTTCACACAACGGAAAGGGACCCTTCCATTTCTTACTGTTGCTAAAGTGCGAGCCACCAACGGTTCGTCTCCGTTCTCTTCACCACGGTAAGGCTCCACCAACACCTCCATCCCCTCGAGTGTACGGTGGGCCCCGACTGGCAAGGTGAGGACTGTCTCACGATTTGGAGGTAGAGTAATTGTTGTCTGTCTTGGGACTCGAACCCTCCCCACCGGGTAGCGGCTCCCACCATTCTTCCACAGTCCTCGGGCACGGATAAGGTGTTGGAAGACCTTTTGGGCAGGCCTGTTAGCAACTGTCGTCTTCCAGTAATCACAGCCCCCCTTGTTGAAGAGCAACTGGTCTAATTCTTTCAGGACGTTCATGCCCACGATAGCTGGCACCTCTCTGTCGTACCGGCCCTCCGTTAACACAATCCCTTTTTTGCCTAAGTTCTGGCCACAGGCACGTATGTTCATCCACACGACCCCTACAACCGGAATGGGAAGATTGTTTGCAGCCCTCAGTTTGATATGTGCCCCTTTGTCAATGGATACAGTTTGTCCAAAATGTTGGTAGAAGAACTGTTCTGGCATGGTGGTCACTTGGGACCCAGTATCCATCAGGCATTTTACTTCTTTCCCTTCAAATTCGGCCGTGATCGTCGGCGTGCAAGCTGCTATATCTTCAGGGCGTTGGTTTTCTCTAAGCTCAGTTGGTCTCCCCGCCATGTGCCCATCCATGGAGGGAGGCACTAGTTTAACGGCGGTCTTTCTTGAGAAGTCTTCCTCTCCGGACAGTGTCGGAATAAATGGTTCCGATTTCCACAGTTCCAACACCGGTAGTCTTCAGCGGGTCTCGGTCGTCTCTGCTCGATCTGTCCCCTCTCTTCTTGATAGGTATGCGTGCGGGTATTTGGCCGCGGTGCTGTCGTTCTTACTTCTGACGCCGGGGCTTGCATATTCTTCAGCAACTCTTGTAGAGCAGTAACAGGCTCTTGTAACTGATCCACTTTAGCCTCAAGTTGGCTCGGTTCTCAGTTTTTCTCACCCGGGACTGCCTTATGCATACAAACTTCACCCAAGGCGTTCTGCGGGTCGCAATTTTCAGTTTGTGTGCGGGAGACTGCTTCTTCCAATATTTCCTGGAAAGTTAGTTTTTTTTCTACCCTGAGCCGTTCACGGAGGGCACCGTTGATCTTGGGGTTATGTAATCCGCGGAGGAATTGATCTCGCAGGGTACGGTCAGCATAACCGGGGGTTTGTGCTAGCTCTGGCTCTGCTGTAAGCATTTGTCTCATTATTCTCTGGAGTGCATTTGCATACTGTGGCAGACCTTCTTCTTCACCCTGCAGCCTGTAGAACAGTTGCGCCTGTAAATCTCCTGCTTCTGGTTTCCCGCCATACACTCTCTCAAGAATCTTCACCACCTGCTCTAACGTCTTTCGTTCACTCTCAGGGCGCAATAAAATAGTCTCTTGAGCATGGCCTTCAAGGGCAATCAGCAATATCTCCCCTTGATTTTCTGCAGTCACTCCTGCTACTCTCAACATGCCCCTCACTCTCTGCGCCCAGTCATGGAGAGGTACATTGCTGCCAGTAAATTTTGGTATATGGGTCAGCATAGCCCCCAGAGACAGCTGCCTTGCTGGTATTCCCCCATCAGGTTGTATTAGAACACCTCCATCAGCGACACCCCCCTGTCCGTCCATTGTTCCGTACCAGCCTGCGTATCCTGCCGACTACGCCAAATGTAATAACCAGCAGGTAACGGGATACGCAAGGACTGCACGGAACCACGGGGGTTAATCAATGCAAATTTAATAACATATTGCACAACAAAGGTGGAGGAATAGTGCGGGAAAGGAGGGGGAAGAAAAGCGGGAATGTGCACAGCAGTAGATATAATGCAATATACATACAACCACTTTGAATAACTTGTCAAGGATAGGAAGCCTCAGATTGTACTCCCAAAAGCAAAACACAAAAATCCTTATTAAACAAAAAACGCAGAGTCCTTGTTACCTTACTCATATAACACAGTGCAGTCTTTTCCTATCTGTCCCTAACTAAAAGTAGTGTGCACACTTAACTGCAAGTTTCAGCGTGGGGTACCTCGTCACCGTTGGGGCCCGTATTCCGCCGGCAGACACCTCTAAAGTTCAGTCTTTGTCCCGGGTCTGTAACTTGCACGTGCTGCCTGGCTCCTCGCTCCACATCCAGCCTCTTTGGATCTGTAATTTTGTAATTTGCACGTGCTGTCTGGCTCCTCGCTCCACATCCAGCCTCTTTGGATCTGTGTCTTGGGGGAGACACCACGCAACACTCTGAGGTACTTGGACCTCGGAAAACAGGGCAGACTGAGGCCTTCTATCTTACAGCCCACTCCAGCACACTCCTCCCTGCCAAAAAACACAGCCACATGTAGACTCCTCCTCCTCCTGTTCCAGACTCAATCTAGTCACTTGAGCAGCAGGTGGCAGCATAACACAAGGAAGTCCACCAAACAGTCTTTTAACCTATATATATATATATATAAATGTTAACAGGTCTTACATTCACATGCATATTTACAGTCACTGAGGGGCATACCTCCCTACTTATGAAGATAGGTAGAGCTACATCTATTGTGGCAAGTGCACAGCTTACACTTTCCTTTTCATGGCAACTATAGAGTATAATAACCACCAAATACTCACTCATGTACAGTATAACACCCCCCTCCCACAGTGAATTCTTCTAGACAATTTGCCCCCAAAGTTCTCCCACAAGTACATATGATGACCCACAATGCCCGCAGCAAAGTATCATTCTCTGCTCCCATCTGAGTATGACTCCACAACCCTTCCCCACAGTATGATGTCCCTATAGTTTCCGCACACGTTATGAGGTCCCACAGTGACATTCAAAAAGTATGATATCCCGAAAATGACTCCTCAAAATATTATACACTCCAAGTAACCAACCAACCCCAATAAACTCTTACAATATGACGTATCTACAGTCCTCCCCGCACAATGATTCACCACAGTATTATTCTCCCAGTCATCACCAAACAATATTATGTCCCACACAGAAAAATCCCTCACAGCTCTCCATAGTGTATAATGCCCGTACAGTAACCTTACAGCATAATGCCCACAGTATGTTGCTACCACAGTCTCCTGAACAGTATATTGGTCCCCACACAGTATGATGTCCCCTATAGTCAGCCATATAGTATGATCCTTTCCACAATCCTTTCCACACAATATGATGTACACACAGAAACCCCCAGTATGATAGCACCTACAGCCCCTACACATTGTATTGTACCCCCCAAAGCCTCAAACATTCAGTGTGATGCCCTCCCAGTATAATGTCCCTTAGTCACCATCCAACAGTAATATGCCACTATAGTTACCCTACATTATGATGTCCCCTACAGTCTCCAACACACAATCATGGCCGCCGAAAGCTCACCACATACAGTATGATGGCGTCAAAACCCTTAGGGGTACTTTGCACGCTGCGACATCGGTAACAATGTGTTACTGACGTTGCAGCGATAGTCCCCGCCCCGTCGCAGGTGCGATATCTTGTGATTGCTGCCGTAGCGAACATTATTGCTACGGCAGCTTCACATGCACTCACCTGCCGGCGACCCGCCTCCTTATTAAGGGGACGGGTCATGCGGTGTCATAGCAACGTCACACGGCAGGCGGCCGATAGAAGCGAAAGGGCGGAGATGAGCGGGACGTAAACATCCCGCCCACCTTCATCCTTCCGCATAGCCGGCGTGAGCCGCAGGACACAGGTAGGAGATGTTCCTCGCTCCTGCGGCTTCTCACACAGCGATGTGTGCTGCCGCAGGAATGAGGAACAACATCGTAACATCGGTCCTTCTGAAATTATGGAAATGACCGACGCTACACCGATGATTCGATTTGGATGCTTTTGCGCTCGTTAATCGTATCATAAAGGATTTTCACACTACGATATCGACTGCGACGCCGGATGTGCATCACTTTCAATTTGACCCCACCGACATCGCACCTGCAATGTCGTAGTGTGCAAAGTACCCCTTACACTCACAGTATGATAACCCCCACAGCCTGATCACAAAGTATAATGCCCCCATAGTCTCTCCATACAGTATTTTGCCCCTACAGCATTATGGCACCCACTGCCCTCACACTGTATGACGCCCACCAATGCAATATGATCACAAGATAAAAAAAAAATGCTTGTCTAGCTTTGTTACACCAGTGCACTGTTGCAGTCTGCCTTCACGCCGCAGTCATGTCATCATGTGATGTCATCATGCCTGCTGCGCTGAGAATCAGACACTCAGGCTGAATAGCAGACCAAATAGTCTTTACGTTCAACTATATCTGCATCTCAGGATGCAAATACTGTTAAACTCCAGATGTCAGGAGGAGAAGGGGGCACCAGAGGGATTCCATAGTGACCACTTGGTTTGATGCTATTAGGGGTTCTCCACTATATGTTTCTAATTATTACACAGCCATCTATTCATTTATTTTTCTAACAAGTCAGTCTGAGACAACACTGGACGTGGCAATTTCCACCATAGGCACCCTCCAATTTTTTAGCCATATTCCCTCCATAGCCGCAATACTCTTAGTCCAGATCCTACCCTACCATGCCTCATCCATGACTCCACTGCACCTTTTCCATGCACTTTTCTGAAGATGGAACCCTCCGGAAGGTTTTGGAAATTTTCATTTTGTGCTCGGGAGTTTTTCAGAGAACCTCCTTGTACATTGTTATAGTTGATGTCGATCCCTATGCTATACAGTGTAGTTTTCGCATTATTTGGGCTAGCCAAGTCTGTTTTTCATACTCTCTTGGCTCCCTACATTATTGCAAAGAGTGGAAAATAGCTGATAACTTATCCAGGCATATCCTGTTCTCCTAGCTAAAGACAAAAAATAGATGAATTACAGTGAAATGCTCATCTACAAAGTGCATGCACCATCGAAGACTGATTGTTTTCATATCTAAGGTCGTCATTCACAATGATTATATTAATGCATTAAAACTAAACCGAGAAGTACCGCACCTTCCCATTTCCTCATTATTACACTACTAAGGTTTCGCATTTCTATAATATTCCTTTTTAAACACACATTGTAACGTGTTGGATATCTAGAGGTCTGTTTATCAAGCTTGACATAATGTGCAGCTATAGAAACATTAGCAGCTATTTTGCAATGTATTTTAAAGATTTCTTCAGATTCCATAGAATGACTAATCCATCATAAGGCTGAAAGTGTTCAACTTATTCCACCGTAACCTTTTATTTTATAGCATAAGCTATAATAAATAGAGAGCTAGAAGTCTGTATTTTAGGGTAAGAGACGTTGAATCAGCTTCTACTTTTGTGTCCGTGAGTCATCTGCGTTTCTACCACATCTTGGGTTTCAACGTTCTCCATGATAGTTGTCAGATGGTTAACCCTTGTCTGGTTCCATGGGGTTAATGTGACCCCATGCAGATTGGTACAACTAGTGATTTTTTTTCATGTTACCAGACAAGGGTTAAAGCACACCAATCACCAGGATTTTCCTATATAACCTAAAGCCAGTGCTATACTGGCACTATCAGGCTGATTCTATACATACCTTTAGTTGTCAGATTTAATGTATAGTTTTTGAAACACAAGCAAGTAAAGTTTGTGAAATGTACAGCTTATTGATTAGCAGCAGCTGCCGATCAGCTGATAGCTGGGGTTGGTTTCGATAGTGTTTCCCGCCCCTCTCCCTGTTGTTCCTCGCCCTATCTTTTATTTATGCTGATATTATTATAGAAACGTTTTACTATTGGTTGTGGCTAAAAGGACCTTTCTGACTTCATACCCATGTGACCAGAAGGGGCAGGGCCTCAGCCAACATTGCTGCTACCAGGAAATAACATTATATTTCTGTTGGTTGAGGCCCTGCCCCTTATGGTCCCATGGGTATGACATCAGCAAGGTCTTTCTAGCCACTTTGATTTAGCCACAGGTCAGGACCAAGAGTAACACCTCAAGTACTAGGTGTGGAATCTGGAGGACAATTCAGAAATCTCAAGGTGTGAGGACCAGGAGTACCAATCTTAGTACCTAGGTAAAAATATGTTCAGAAAACAATTCCCATGTCTTAAGCCCCCAACACACGCTTCAATATATCTCAGAATCCGTTGTTGGGGTCAAGTTGTAAGTGACGCACATCCGGCATCGTTTGTGAGGTATTTGCGTGTGACATCTACGTGCGATCAGGATTGAACGCAAAACCGTTGATTGCAAACACATCGTATCTTTGTCTAGAATTGAGCGTTTTGTTGCACGAACCTAGTCAATTGTAACGTGTGACATCCCTCATACGATTTTGGTGTCTGAGGCTATGTGCGCAGGTGTGCGCTCTGCACCGCAGCTTAAAAAAGGTCCGTTTCAGAGCGCAGCTGAAAAGCTGCGTTCTGAAGCACCTCACAATGTCTGTCATTCAGTAATCTCTGTCAGTCGGTCACTATCTCTGTCCCTCACTCTCTGTCCATGTCAGTCTATCCCCCTCTCTCATACTCACCGATCCCCGATCTCCGGCGCGGCACTGCACGGCATTCACACTGCTCCGGCGGCTTTTACTGTTTTGAAAAAGCCGGCCGCCCATTAAACAATCTCGTATTCCCTGTTTTCCCCGCCCACCGGCGCCTATGATTGGTTACAGTGAGACACGCCCCCACGCTGAGTGACAGGTGTCACACTGCACCCAATCACAGAAGCCGGTGGGCGTGTCTATACTGTGCAGTGAAATAAATAATTAAATAATTAAAAAAAATGGCGTGCGGTCCCAACCAATTTTAATACCAGCCAGATAAAGCCATACGGCTGAAGGCTGGTATTCTCAGGATGGGGAGCTGCACGTTATGGGGAGCCCCCCAGCCTAACAATATCAGCCAACAGCCGCCCAGAATTGCCGCATACATTATATGCGACAGTTCTGGGACTGTACCCGGCTCTTCCCGATTTGCCCTGGTGCGTTGGCAAATCAGGGTAATAAGGAGTTATTGGCAGCCCATAGCTACCAATAAGTCCTAGATTAAACATGTCAGGCGTCTATGAGACACCTTCCATGTTTAATCTGCAAATTACAGTAAATAAACACACACACCCGAAAAAATCCTTTATTAGAAATAAAAAACACAAACATTTACCCTGGTTAACCACTTTAATCAGCCCAAAAAAGCCCTCCATGTCCGCCGGAATCCAGGATGATCCAGCGTCGCATCCAGCGCTGCTGCATGGAGGTGACCGGAGCTGCAGCAGACACCGCCGCTCCTGTCACCTCCACACAGCAACTGAAGACAGCCGCGCGATCAGCTGAGCTGTCACTGAGGTTACCCGCGGCCACCGCTGGATCCAGTGACAGCGGGTAACCTCAGTGACAGCTCAGCTGATCGCGCGGCTGTCTTCAGTTGCTGTGTGGAGGTGACAGGAGCGGCTGTGTCTGCTGCAGCTCCGGGCACCTCCATGCAGCAGCGCTGGAAGCGAAGGTGGATCATCCTGGATTCCGGCGGACATGGAGGGCTTTTTTGGGCTGATCAAAGTGGTTAACCAGGGTATATGTTTGTGTTTTTTATTTCTAATAAAGGATTTTTTCGGGTGTGTGTGTTTATTTACTGTAATTTACAGATTAATCATGGAAGGTGTCTCATAGACGCCTGACATGTTTAATCTAGGACTTATTGGCAGCTATGGGCTGCCAATAACTCCTTATTACCCCGATTTGCCAACGCACCAGGGCAAATCGGGAAGAGCCGGGTACAGTCCCAGAACTGTCGCATATAATGTATGCGGCAATTCTGGGCGGCTGTTGGCTGATATTGTTAGGCTGGGGGGCTCCCCATAACGTGGAGCTCCCCATCCTTAGAATACCAGCCTTCAGCCGTATGGCTTTATCTGGCTGGTATTAAAATTGGGGGGGACCGCACGCCGTTATTTTAATTATTTAATTATTTATTTCACTGCACAGTATAGACACGCCCACCGGCTTCTGTGATTGGGTGCAGTGTGACACCTGTCACTCAGCGTGGGGGCGTTTCTCACTGTAACCAATCATAGGCGCCTGTGGGCGGGGTAAGCAGGGAATACGAGATTGTTTAATGGGCGGCCGGCTTTTTCAAAATAGTAAAAGCGCCGGAGCAGTGTGAACGCCATGCAGCGCCGGGGATCGGGGATCGGTGAGTATGAGAGAGGGCTGCTCAATTCAGTTACTCAGGAGTTTAGCGGTCACTGGTGAGTCCTTCACAGGTGACCGCTAATCAGGGCGCGACACAGACAGAGCCGCAGCATGACAATGAAGTCGGGTGAAGTTCACCTGAGTTCATTCTGACAGTGCGGCTCTGTCTGTGTCTGCTGTCATCTGCCATTCAGCTCTGCTACATGGCTGTCTGTGTCTGCTGTTAGCGGCCATGTAGCAGAGCTGAATGGCAGATGACATAGTAAAAACGCATCCCTACACATTACACACGCTTGTCAAGTCAATAAATAAAAAAAAAAAAAAGGTGCTCAATGCATACGTCACAGAACACATGATCTAAAGGATCGCACACAAAATTGATCAATTTAACATAGGCTACTAACGCACGTGTGACAGCAAATGAACGACCTACGTGCTATCTCATTAGACCACATATGCGATCTGGGCATGTCACATTGCAAACGTGATTGAACAACAAATTGCAACGTGTAAAGCAGGCTTTAAGCAGGACTAATTAAGTGCCAAGCCAAATATACGTGAGCACAGAGTGAGGAAGGAAGAACCTTATGACTGGGCAAAGTGTGACATTTTAAGGCTATGTGCGCACGTTGCGTACTGGCCCTGCAGAAATTTCTGCAGCGATTTGAACAGCACACGTGCGCTTCAAATCGCTGCAGAAAGAGTTCGTAGTGAAAAAAAAACAAAACGATTCCATGCACTCTGCCTGCAGCTCCTCCCATAGACAGAGCAGGAGCTGCACGCAGAGCGCAGGAAAGAAGTGACATGTCACTTATTAGAATGCGCGCTTCAGGCAGCAGCTGAAGCGCTGCGCTCTAAGGCGCCACGTGCGCACGTCTCCTGCATAATCTTCATAGATTATGCTGGAGACACAGGATGCATGCAGTTACGCTGTGGTGCAGAGCGCAGCGTAACTGCATGCAAATACGCAACGTGCACACATAGCCTAAGAAGAATGGAGTAGTTTTTAGGCATAGTAGTGACAAGAAAGGTGGAATTAGTGCCAGAATCCTGTTTCCAGAAGGGTTTGTGGATGTAAAGAGGGCTTACAGCTCCATCGCCACAAAAGAATCTTAGATCAGTCTGATCTCAGAGAATGCCTGAGCTGAGACAAGATCTGTAAACTAAGCTGAGGGGAAGCTTGGTGAGCTAAGCTGAGAGAAAGATCCATGACCTTAGCTGAGAGGAAGATTGGTGAGCTGAGCTGAGAGGAGGAGCCATGACCTGAGCTAAGAGGAAGAATGGTGACCTGAGCTCAGAGGAAGATCAGTGACCTAAGCTAAGTAGAAGACACAGAACCATGCCAGTAGAAGCATGTGATCAGCATCAGTTGAAGCCAAGGTCCATAGGCCCCAACTGTGTGGAAAAGCTGCAGATTACACCGGTCAAGATCCAAAGCTAGGCAGTTTCTTAATACACAGAGATACGGTATTGTGTGAGGACTAACTGACTCCTTGTCTCCTCTCTTATTATCTTTCCATGGGGGACATGTACATCACTCTTTGGTTCCTCTTTCTGATATTCCCTGCAATTGTTCTTGCTTTACCGATTTCGGCCAGCAGATGGCGATGTTTACTTGCATACATTTTTGCATCCCCTTACACTTCCATGTCACTATATCTTGAAATTATATAGATTTTTACATTAGCAACTGAGTTCTCGAGAAGGCTAAAAGTCTCAGTACACATTGGATAAAAGTCACCTGAACATTGCAATCTCCTTTTGTTCAGTGGTGAGATAAGCCACAAGACAAAGGAGTTGGGCAGCAACTCTCATCAAGAACACAAGTTAAGTCCTCCATACTGTACACATTAGACTAATGACAGCCAAACTTGGCCAACAGTCCAATGTTTATGGAGGGCCTTGAGTCAGATGACATTAGGAAGGGTAAAGATCTGGAATGTCCACTTTTGGACTGCCAATTCTTTTGTTCTCCAAAAGATAAACCACCACCAAAGAAGATGTCCTCATAGAGAACACAAGAATGCTTAGCAGTGTGAACGCTCCTAAGTATGGGATAGTTGGATAACATAGCTGCCTGTTGAACCAGTGGCATATCGCCAATAATGACAGACGACGCAGCTGCTATGAGGCCGGTGAGTTGGGGGACCCAGTGCCAGCACCAACACTGGGCCCCCCTGCCAGTCATCACACTTTTAACTGTATTGGCATTGCGATGCTAATACAATTGAAAATAATAATAAAAGAGGGAGCACTCCGCTGTCCGCACCCTCCTTCATCATTTTCTGCTGCATCTGAGATATGACAGCTCAGCGCAGTGGGCACGATGACATCATTTCATCGCGTTCACTATGCAAAGCAGTGAAGACACAGCTTCAGAATGCTCCCTGCCAAGGCCATAGCAACCGGGACTAAGGAGAGGTTTTTTATTATTATTTTTTTTTTTTAAACCAATGTGTACACGGTGACCATAATACTACATGAATGACTATAGGATGTGCATTATAATATATGGAGGACTATGGGGGTGCATTATATTATATGGAGGACGATGGGTTGTGCATTATACTATATGAAGGAGTATTAACTGTGCATTATACTATATGGAGGACTATGGGAATGCATATTATATATGGAGGGTGCATTATCCTGTATGGAGGACTATGGGGATACATTATACTATATGGTGGACTATGAGGGTGCATTACATTATATGGAGGACTATGGGCTGTGCATTATAATATAGAGGACTATGGGGTGCATTATACTAAATGGAGGACTATGGGTTGTGCATTATACTATATGGAAGACTACGTTGTGTTCATTATACTATATGAAGGATTATGACGTGTGCATTTTACTGCATGGAAGAATATGGGGGTGCATTATACTATATGGAGGACTATGTTGTGTTCATTATACTATATGAAGGATTATGAGGTGTGCATTTTACTGCATGGAGGAATATGGGGGTGCATTATACTATATGAAGGACTATGTTGTGTTCATTATACTATATGAAGGATTATGAGGTGTGCATTTTACTGCATGGAGGAATATGGGGGTGCATTATACTATATGAAGGACTATGTTGTGTTCATTATACTATATGAAGGATTATGAGGTGTGCATTTTACTGCATGGAGGAATATGGGGGTGCATTATACTATATGAAGGACTATGTTGTGTTCATTATACTATATGAAGGATTATGAGGTGTGCATTTTACTGCATTGAGGAATATGGGGGTGCATTATACTATATGGAGGACTATGGGGTGAATTACAGTATATGGAAGACTATGGAGGGCTCATTTTATATTGAGGACTATGGGGTGCATTATATTACATGGAGGACTAGGGGACACATTATAATATATGTAAGAGTTGGGAAAATGGGCTGTCATCTGACAGCTATCCATGTTGTATGGGGGGCTTTGGCACTTATTGCTCTGTAGAGATCACTTTTTAGGAGCGGGGTCTTCACTCCTATCATTATTATCACGAAGATTACAATCCAAGTTAAAATTTCTATTATAAATCTGGAGGCAGATAAGGAAAGACCCACCACTGATTGCCGGAGTGGCTAATTCAAATACTTTCTTACCTTCCATCCCAATAAGTCCATGCCCACAAAACTATCCCATAGAAGTAATTAGGAAGTTTTTCATGCTTGATTTTACGTGAAGTATGCAAATGGTAATATACAATATTTCCTCAAAAAAATTAAAAATTTAAAATGCGTATATGGTACATGTATGAATTACGGAATTGTTCTAGAAAATAAAGAATATAAATTATAGAATTCCATTGCCCTGAACAGAGATATTTTGTTTTTATCCTTATTTTCTCTTAGTCTTAGCACATTAATGTAATTTTTTTCTAATTCAGAGCTCAGTAGCTGTGGCTGAGGTTTATATTATGCCGCTGTGTCATTGCTGCGGATCCTCGGATGCATTTGTATCGAGCAGTTCCATTAAATCATTATACATTTTAATAATATAGGCAATTCAATTACAGATTTGTGTTTGTTGTGGAAGTAGAACGTATGTATTTCATACAAATGTATCTACGCGTTCAAAGAGATAAAAACTGAACTGCAGAGCAAATCTCCTTGTAAGATATACAGCACTATATTTTATATACAGCGAGGAACCTCATTAGCTCAAAAGCAAAATGGGAAGATATATTGTACGTCTTGTTATCTACAGTGAAATAGACACCGGCTTGGAGATCTGCCCGCTCTCGCTACATAGCGCGGTACCCAGCCTCTACTACAGTACACAATACGGAATTTGACTTAGAAAGTCAATATTGTTTTGAAACTAGAATCGCTATATTTAGATGCCTCCTTCTCTGACTGCTCCTAATGTAGGAAGGAATAGAGTAATGTGATTGATAAGGTTTTCTGCGTTTCCTGACCATTTCTCAAAACCTTCAAATTATTTGACAGATTTGGTTAAAAAAATAAATAAAAAATGGCCAATTACAGAAAAGACTTGCAACCTTGAGCATGGCTTTCCGGAAGGGATGCACGAGATTTGGCGAAACAGACAGAATGGAAATAGTGATGTTAATGAGGTTTGGTTGGAGGATATTGCTGGCTTAAGGCCGCTTTACACTTATCAATTTATCGTGCGATCACAGCCGCCCCCATCGTTTGTGCGATACGGGCAATTTGTTGCCCGTGTCGCACAAACTCGGTAACCCCCGTCACACGTACTTACCTCCCTAACAACTTCTCTGTAGGCGGCGAACATCCTCTTCCTGAAGGGGGAGGGACGTTCGGCGTCACAGCGTCGTCACACAGCGACCGGCCAAATGAAGCGGAGGGGCGGAGATGAACGGGACGTAAACATCCCGCCCACCTCCTTCCTTCCGCATTGCCGGCGTGACGCAGGTAAGCTGCAGTTCATCGCTCTTGGGGTGTCACACGGAGCGATGTGTGCTGCCTCGGGAACGATGAACAACCGGAGCACAGAAGGACGTTCGATTTTTTGAAAATGAGCGACGTGTCAACGAGCAACGATAAGGTGAGTATTTTTGCTCGTTCACATTCGCTCATGTGTGTTACACACTACGATATGTCAAACGAGGCCGAATGTGCGTCACTAACGACGTGACCCCGACGAAATATTGTTAGATATATCGTAGCGTGTAAAGCGGCCTTTATTATAATATATGACAGAGCAGAATGTACTATTGGATTGAATTTCTTAGGCCATGGAGATGAGTTTTTTACAAGTCAAAATAATATTAAAGTATTGTATCAATTTGTTATGTAAATGTTAAGATTAGTGATGAGCGAGCACTACCATGCTCGGGTGCTCAGTACTTGTAACTAGTGATGAGCGGGCACTACTATGCTTTGGTGCTTCATACTCATAACTAGTGATGAGCGGGCACTACCTTGCTCGGGTGCTCGGTACTCGTAACTAGTGATGAGCGAGCACTATCATGCTTGAGTGCTTGGTACTCGTAACTAGTGATGAGCAAGCAATACCATGCTAAGGTGCTTGGTACTTATAATGAGCAGGTCAGACCCAGTCTAAAGGGTGCTTTAAACGCTGCGATCTCGCTATCAAGATCGCTAGCAAGCATACCCGCCCCCGTCTGTTGTGCGTCACGGGCAAATCGCTGCCCGTGGCGCACAACATCGCTTACACCCGTCACACGGACTTACCTTCCCTGCAACGTCGCTGTGGCCGGCGAACCGCCTCCCTTCTAAGGGGGTGATACGTGCGGCGTCACAGCGACGTCACACGGCAGCCGTCCAATAGAAGCGGAGGGGCGGAGATGGGGCGGAACAAACATCCCGCCCACCTCCTTCCTACTTGATTGCGGCCGGCCGCAGGTACGAGGTTGTTGCTTGTTCCTGCGGTGTCACACATAGCGATGTGTGCTGCTGCAGGTACGACAAACAACCTCGCTACTGAATAGGCAACGATTGTTGGTAAGTGAACGACGTCTCAC
The DNA here is from genome assembly GCF_048569485.1 of Anomaloglossus baeobatrachus. Taxonomy (NCBI): domain Eukaryota; kingdom Metazoa; phylum Chordata; class Amphibia; order Anura; family Aromobatidae; genus Anomaloglossus; species Anomaloglossus baeobatrachus. Next base: position 95,827,629 of record NC_134353.1, on the reverse strand, counting down.
ATACCAATGATTTTTGCCTCTTTTGTGATCGTTTAAGGTTGCTCATACGTGTTACACGCTGCGACGTCGCTAACGACGCCGGATATGCGTCACAAACACCGTGACCCCCGGCGATATATTGGTAGCGATGTCGCAGCATGTAAATGGCCCTTTAGGCCTCTTTCACGCGTCCATGCAAAACACAAACGTTTTGCATGGTCCGTGGTGTAGGTGCGTATGGGTGTGCGTGTATCCGTGTGTTTAGCGTGTGTTGTCAGTGGGCTATCCATGTGACATCCGAATAACACAGTGACAGCATGAACTTCTAAACTTACCTGTCCATGGTGCTGCTGCATCTGTTGCTGCTGCTTCCGGTCCAAGGTGCAGTCAATGTGCGATGAGCATAATGAGCGGGGGTCGGAAGCAAGTGACGACAGTGGTGGAGTCACGAGTATAGAAAAGCATTTTATATTCACCGACACATGTTTTCTCTAGTATGCGTCACACTGAGCACATCAATGTGCAAGCCTTGTGTCATCCATGCTAGCAGAGAAAAAAAGACATGGAAACACAGTTATGTGGAAACACAGTTATGTGGAAACACGCACGTGAGCGCAGACCCATTGATTTTAATGGATCTACGTGTGTCCGTGTCTCCGGTACTTGTGAAAATGGACGTCACACGTATCGGAGACACGGATGTGTGAAGGAGGCCTTAGACTGGGTAAACACATTAGTTGGCTGCCGGACAAATCTTTTCCCTGGAAGAACAAATAAATCAGCAAACCAAAATCCTACATGACGATCATCATCAAAACTGATGATCAACAAAACCCAAGATGTATATAATATATACATATACCATGCTGTAAATAAGTCAAAGTAATTGAGCATATAAATGAACATAGGGTACTTAGTAAATACTATTTTTGATCAAAAAAGCATAAAGCCATTCCACTGCGAAAAGGTGTACCTTAATCGGGATGGTACCTAACACTCTCTGGTATTAAAACCTCATCTTGTGTCAAACCAGACCTGAATCTGAATAAGGGCATAGAAGCTGGGTCCCGACTATGGACACACAGACATGGGAAGCTCTATAGATGAAATACCCAGCTCAGAGAAATTTGGGCCACACCCTATTGGTACTGAGTACAAGAGACTAAAGAAAAACCAAAAAAATGAGCTGGAGCCTGATTTGGTACACATGCACGCTATAAGTGCATGTTCACATTGGCCATTAGATAAACAAAACCCTAGATGAAAATAATGACAGTGACTAAAGTACTAATATTTTGGGATATCGTTCTCAAAATGTGGCAACTGAAAGTTTATTTTTTTTTTAATTTTATTTTCAAGTAGTTATTAGTTAAACAAATAAATCTAATATATAAAGCTGAGTGTATGTGTGTGTGTATGTGTGTGTGTGCATGTCCGCTAAAGGAATCCGCACCGTTGCATTTACAATCACAACATTTTGCACAGACGCCTCATGTGACCCAGGGAATGTAGTAGACTATGTTTTGACAGGAAAATTTAACCCCGCGCTTTACAGTTACTCTCCAAAAAACATGCCTCCATTCAAGTGAATGGAGCCTGGAACTAGTTTATTAATAGCAGCAGAGATTGGTTGCTATAGGAACAAAGGACAGTGTTAAGGGTGCTTTACACGCTGCAACATGTCGTGCGCAATAGCACCCGCCCCCGTCGTTGGTGAGACATTTGGTGATCGCTGTCGTAGCGAACATTATCGCTATGGCAGCGTCACACGCACATACCTTGTCAGCGACGTCGCTGTGACCGCCAAACAATCCCTCCTTCAAGGGGGAGGTGCGTTCAGCGTCATAGAGACATCACTGCGGCGTCACTAAGCGGCCGCCCAATAGCAGAGGAGGGGCAGAGATGAGCAGGCGGAACATACCGCCCACCTCCTTCCTCATTGCCGGTGGATGGAGGTAAGGAGATGTTCTTCGTTCCTGCGGCGTCACACATAGCGATATGTGACGCCGCAGGAGCAACGAACAACCAGCGGCAGGCACCACCAATGATATTTGGAAAAGGAGCGACGTGTCAACGATCAACGATTTTAGACGTTTTCGCGATCATTGCACGTCGCTCCTTGGTGTCACACGCGATGTCGCTAACGGTGCCGGATGTGCGTCACTAACGACGTGACCCCGATGATATATCGTTAGCGATGTCGCAGCGTGTAAAGCACCCTTTAGTATAAGAAGCTTATGTGTGAGGTAATATGATGTCAGTGGGGAGATGGATAGAGAGAGACAGAGAGAGACAGAGACAGACGGTGAAAGAGACAGATAGAGACAGATGGGGAAAGAGACAGATAGAGACAGATGGGGAAAGAGACAGACCTGGAAAGAGACAGATGGGGAAAGAAACAGGCAGACAGGGAAAGACACAGACAGAGAGACAGACAAAGACAGATGGTGAAAGAGACAGACCTTGATTGAGACAGACGGGGAAAGAGACAGAGAAATAGAGACAGACAAAGAAAGAGAAAGGCAGACAGGGAAAGAGACAGACCTTGAAAGAGACAGCCCTGGAAAGAGATAGACGGGGAAAGAGACAGATGGGAAAAGAGACAGACGAAGAAAGAGACAGACGGAGAAAGAGACAGACGGGGAAAGAGACAGAAAGGGAAAGAGACAGACCTGAAAAGAAACAGACCGGGAAAGAGACAGACAGTGATAGAGACAGACAGAGAGACATACAAAGAAAGACGGGGAAAGAGGTAGACCTTGAAAGAGACAGACCTGGAAAGAAATAGACCTGGAAAGAGATAGACCTGGAAAGAGACAGAAGGGGAAAGAGACAGACCTGGAAAGAGACAAATGGGGAAAGAGACAGATGGTGGAAAGAGACAGACCTTGAAAGAGACAGACCTGAAAAGAGATAGACCTGAAAAGAGACAGATGGGGAAAGAGACAGACCTGGAAAGAGACCAATGTGGAAAGAGACAGACCTGGAAAGAGACAGACCTGGAAAGAGACAGACGGGGAAAGAGACAGACAGAGAGACAGACAAAGACAGATGGGGAATAAGACAGACGGGAAAAGAGAGAGACAGACAGACATAGATAGAGAGACAGACACAGAGAAAGAGACAGATAGACTGATACAAAGACAGACAGAGAGATAGAAACAGACAGACAGAGACATACAGTTAGGTCCAGAAATATTTGGACAGTGACACAAGTTTTGTTATGTTAGCTGTTTACAAAAACATGTTCAGAAATACAATTATATATATAATATGGGCTGAAAGTGCACACTCCCAGCTGCAATATGAGAGTTTTCACATCCAAATCGGAGAAAGGGTTTAGGAATCATAGCTCTGTAATGCATAGCCTCTTCTTTTTCAAGGGACCAAAAGTAATTGGACAAGGGACTCTAAGGGCTGCAATTAACTCTGAAGGCGTCTCCTCGTTAACCTGTAATCAATGAAGTAGTTAAAAGGTCTGGGGTTGATTACAGGTGTGTGGTTTTGCATTTGGAAGCTGTTGCTGTGACCAGACAACATGCGGTCTAAGGAACTCTCAATTGAGGTGAAGCAGAACATCTTGAGGCTGAAAAAAAAGAAAAAATCCATCAGAGAGATAGCAGACATGCTTGGAGTAGCAAAATCAACAGTCGGGTACATTCTGAGAAAAAAGGAATTGACTGGTGAGCTTGGGAACTCAAAAAGGCCTGGGCGTCCACGGATGACAACAGTGGTGGATGATCGCCGCATACTTTCTTTGGTGAAGAAGAACCCATTCACAACATCAACTGAAGTCCAGAACACTCTCAGTGAAGTAGGTGTATCTGTCTCTAAGTCAACTGTAAAGAGAAGACTCCATGAAAGTAAATACAAAGGGTTCACATCTAGATGCAAACCATTCATCAATTCCAAAAATAGACAGGCCAGAGTTAAATTTGCTGAAAAACACCTCATGAAGCCAGCTCAGTTCTGGAAAACTATTCTATGGACAGATGAGACAAAGATCAACCTGTACCAGAATGATGGGAAGAAAAAAGCTTGGAGAAGAAAGGGAACGGCACATGATCCAAGGCACACCACATCCTCTGTAAAACATGGTGGAGGCAACGTGATGGCATGGGCATGCATGGCTTTCAATGGCACTGGGTCACTTGTGTTTATTGATGACATAACAGCAGACAAGAGTAGCCGGATGAATTCTAAAGTGTACCGGGATATACTTTCAGCCCAGATTCAGCCAAATGCCGCAAAGTTGATCGGACGGCGCTTCATAGTACAGATGGACAATGACCCCAAGCATACAGCCAAAGCTACCCAGGAGTTCATGAGTGCAAAAAAGTGGAACATTCTGCAATGGCCAAGTCAATCACCAGATCTTAACCCAATTGAGCATGCATTTCACTTGCTCAAATCCAGACTTAAGACGGAAAGACCCACAAACAAGCAAGACCTGAAGGCTGCGGCTGTAAAGGCCTGGCAAAGCATTAAGAAGGAGGAAACCCAGCGTTTGGTGATGTCCATGGGTTCCAGACTTAAGGCAGTGATTGCCTCCAAAGGATTCACAACAAAATATTGAAAATAAAAATATTTTGTTTGGGTTTGGTTTATTTGTCCAATTACTTTTGACCTCCTAAAATATGGAGTGTTTGTAAAGAAATGTGTACAATTCCTACAATTTCTATCAGATATTTTTGTTCAAACCTTCAAATTAAACGTTACAATCTGCACTTGAATTCTGTTGTAGAGGTTTAATTTCAAATCCAATGTGGTGGCATGCAGAGCCCAACTCGCGAAGATTGTGTCACTGTCCAATTATTTCTGGACCTAACTGTAGATACAGACAGACAAGAAAAGAGACATACAGCGAGACAGACAGACAGCGGCACACAGACAAACACTGGGAGAGAAACAGAGAGACAGTTACTATCCCGGGCAACGCCCGGGTACTACAGCTATTACTATATAAATTGGTATCAAGATAGCCATACTGTCTAGTAGAGTGAAGGTTCCTGGTCAGTTTTTACTGCAACAGTATTATAAAATAAGCAAAAATTATGATTTTTCTTTTTAATTTCTACCCCACTTGGATTTTTTTTTCCATTTTCAGTAAATTCTATTGTAAACTAAACATTTACTAAAAACTACATCTCATCTAGCAATAAAAAAAAACAAAACCAAAACCTCAATTTGGCTAAGTAAATGAAAAGTCATGTATTTTGAAATTCCAAAGAGCTGATGCGGTTGGCATGCGTACTTTAACCCTAGAACGCGCAAGCATAACAATCTACCATAGAAAACAAATGACCTAGCAGGCTTGCGAGGCCCCAGGTATGCGTTCTAGGATTAAAAAAAGCCTGTACAATTTTTTTTTGTTTAATATTAAAATGAGTATTATATGAGCCAACCTAGAGGCGGACTTGCATTTTTTAATTTTAAGAAGGGAAAGTTTTAGTGACGAACGAGCGTGTTCATTACTCGATTGAATATCGTGCACGGCATTTTTCGTAGCTGCTTTCAGCCAACAGACATGCGAGGATTACCTACCAATCACAGTAATGCTGTAGCCATGTTGGCTACTGGCATTGCTGTGATTTGTTAGCCACACCGTATCATCAAGTCTTATATGAAACCAGGGGGTGCGATGCTCGACACACTGTTTTAGGGCAGAGTTGATGTAGGAGGGGTAGCTTAGATTAGAGCAGGAATATAGGAAGGGTTTTTCACTTTCACCCTTTTGTGCCTTTCATGTGGCACTAAAGGGTATTTTAACTTAATCGCATTAAATAAATAAATCAATTTTAAAAAATGGCGCTGAGTCCCCCCTATATTTTATAGTCAGTCAAGATAAATCAGACAGCTGTGCGCTTGCAGTACCAGACTGGGAAGGTTCATGATTATTTGGCCGTTTTCAACTCTGCTGCCAGTTCTTCCCGATGTGTGCCCCATGAGCGTCTGTCACACGTGGCACACCTGTCGACGACATTCATCTATACCATGAGGCATATCCCAGAAGGGCACTACCGCCAAATAGTTGCCATCACAATTGTGACACAGAGTAGCAAAGTTCATAATAAATAAAAAATAATAATATGTTGTGTTTACTACTACAGCTATTGTAATATTACCTATATTGGTGAACAGTTTAAGAAATGATGTTGGGACACGTAGTCCAGAAGCATCGGAGGGTGGGGGACAGGTTTGCTGTCTTTCATCCAAACTCACTTTGATCTTTTACGTCTTTTGGGGAGACAAATATTGAGCCCGCATTGTCTATTCTGCTCACTAACGCCTAAATATAGAAGGAAATGATTTTCTGGTGGATATTGCTTTGTACTATAAAGACTATTACTGGCACTCGGAGCACTAAATTAATTAGTGGTTTATAAATAGTTTGCACCATGCATCTAACATGAGACCCAAATGCCATTATGTTAACTGAGCTATCGGAATATCTGCTAAAAGCTGTTGTCTGACAAATAAGATTATTACTTCTCCGAATATCAAAGGCTATATTAAGAACACCGATGTCGCAATGTTTACGGCTGAACGCCACTTTCGTAATTAGATCACAAGACTATTTTGTTTAACCTCACACAAGCAAAAAAAAAAAAGAAATAAAATCATCAATTAGCAAATAATATGCTCTACCTCAGCACATCAGACTCTCCCCTACCGTGGAAAACTTCAAGAGGAACCTCAAGACCCACCTCTTCCAACAAGCCTACAACCTACAATAGCCCTCAGTCCAGTAGACCACTGCGCAACCAGCTCTGTCCTCACCTATTGTACCCTCACCCATTCTCTGTAGACTGTGAGCCCTCGCGGGCAGGGTCCTCTCTCCTCCTGTACCAGTCTGTTTTGTACTGTTAATGATTGTTGTACGTATACCCTCTTTCACTTGTAAAGCGCCATGGAATAAATGGTGCTATAATAATAAATAATAATAATAATAATAATAATAATAAATAATGGCTTGGCCATGCCGGTGTGGATGATGAGCCCGGCCGGGCATTCCATGGAAGAACTTTCAACAGTGTGTTTCTATTGTTGGCTGTCTGTTCAGTGATAAGATCCTGTCAATCACTGTATGTATTCATCGAAAAGCCATTATACAAAAACACAGAAAAAAGTCAGATCTTAAGTACCGGGAAAAGGCCAACCGAACTCGAATGCTGTCAGACGAAGGACAGTCCTGCTTTATTCAATTGCGGCAGCGGCTATAAAATGTCACTCATTCACCATCGCAGCTTCCTTAGAACATAACACGCTTCATCAATTTTTGATAATCTGAGTTATTAAAGTATGTTTACTGAGAGAAGGCGCCATAGCTTGTGAAAATAATAAAAGAGAACAGATAATATACAGCGGGGAAGTGTATTTTTTTTGTTTTTTAATATTTATGCATATGTATGTGACAGATGAAAGTATTTTCTTGCTCCAGAGAATCGGAATCTTAAGGAACATTCCCAATATTGTGGATTCGAGGTCGGGCGCACATACTATAAATGTTGTATGCTGTTATGTATCTCATACATTCAAACATGATTCTGTCAAAGCGAGCCAGGATTGACCATGAAATAATCAGGTTTCTACTTATTTGTGTCTATTATGGTGAATGTTCTTCTCACTGTAGCCGCAATTACCGGAAGAAATTTTTACCTCTGCAGAGGTGCGCTGATGCCGTTGATAGGATTACCGCTTGCATTCATTTTTAATTGCTTTTAATAAAAATACGTGACGTCTCTTTCAACTCACAGAAAGAACAATGTAAGAGTAGGTTCGATAGCTCACGTGGAAACGTTACGGGGTGGTAACGAGCTGAATCGGTTTATACAGTAAATATTTACTTTAGAATAATTTTTAGGAAATGGATACGTCATTCATATTCTGTACTTGAATTATTAGTGGTGTACATAGGGTGTACGTGTGTGGCACTATGTAAAAATATGGCCCTGTCCTTTGGTATTGGTTGAAACTTTAAAGTGCACCAACCACCAGGATTTTCATATATAAACTAAAGCCAATGCTATACTGGTGCTATCATGCCGATTCTAATCATACCTTTTTTTGTGAGATCGGATGTATACTTTCTGGAAAATAGGCAAGTAAAGCTTGTGAAATGCACTGATACTTGATTGATAGCAGCTACAGAATATCTAATAGGTGGGTTTGGTTTTGCTAGTTATTCCCGCCCCTGTCTGCCTGCCTGTCCTTCCTCCCTCCCTCCTCCCTCTGTAACAATAGAGACAGGGGAGGAAGGACAGGCAGGCAGACAGGGGCGGGAATAACTAGAAAAACCAAACCCACCTATTAGATATTCTGTAGCTGCTATCAATCAAGTATCATTTCACAAGCTTTACTTGCCTATTTTCCAGAAAGTATACATCCGATCTCACAAATAAAGGTCTGTATAGAATCAGCATGATAGCACCAGTATAGCACTGGTTTAGTTTATATAGGAAAATCCTGGTGGTTGGTCCTCTTTAACTCCATAGACATCTCTGCTCCAGCTTATCTTTTCCTCCTTTTAGAGGAAAACATTTGTTTTCTTGCACTAAGTCCTCCTGTTTTTGTGTTACTGCCAGGGCAAACTTGTGAGGGTCTACATTGGCTTTTGAGTTGAGGGGTGAGACAAACTTTATCTGGTCTCATCGCAGCTATTTACCTTATGCTATTCAAGCCCTTGGAAAGTATTTTAAGATTTAGTTACCTTGCCTTAAAATGTGTCAAATTATCACCTGCTGGATGGTTGAATAGTAATAAAACTTTTAGTTAAAAAATATAAAACATTGTATGTCACTTTAGTAGGGCATTTGTCTTCCAGTCTATTTGTCTGCCTATGTGACATCATAACTTACTCATCTGGAGTACAGATGCTGGTAGTGAAAGTGTCTCATGAACTCTAGGGACAAACTACTGCAGGAGATTGAGAAGCAGAACACTCAGCAGAGAAGACAGGTACTGACCATTTAACTGCTATCATCTGTACTCCATAGGAGTACATTCTGATATCTATGCAGGTAAAATTAGCAAAATAAACCAGGGAATTTTTTTTTTTTTTTCAAATGTGAAAACAAATGTCTTATTAAGGTGATTTGTAAAGTTCCATAACTTCCCATGCTGGACAAAATAAAAGTTTAGTTATTCTCTAAATTTTGTGGTATATGGATTTTGGTGCAATTTTTGAAAATCTTTGTCAAATTTCAAGCCATGCTCTATTTTTCACTGAGTCACAGCCCCATTTTAGACCACACTTCAATGTCAAGCAAGTCAAAAAAGTGTGTCAAATACATAGGCACCTATTGATTAATACCAACATTTTTCAAGGGGGCCTGATGAAGTCAGATGTTTCTAATGCATTAATAAGTACATACCTCTTAATGAAACACGAGCATCTACCCAGTGGCATGCCCTTCTATGTGCCACATCAAGAATCTTACTTCAGTCTTCAACTGTAGGAAGATTTCTAAGGTAAGTAACGTCACAGCTCATCATAAATTAGATGAGCTGTGGCATCAGAATCACATTGTGCCCATGTTTAACCTCAGCTCTGCCCATTTTGGAAAATTAGGCCTTAATTATAGAGCATTTAGCTGTCACACTGTGACTGTAGGATAGTGAGGGACAGGGGGCTCATATAATGTCCCTCACAATAGGTGACCCTAGGCAATCCCTAACTTCTGGATTACCCCTGATGGTTGAGATGCTGGAGTCTCACACCTTACTACTTTCCTGACCATAGCTAATCTGTCCCCTCCAAAGGAAGAAAGGGGCAGGAGTTTAATGGCAACACAAATTAAGACAAACAGGGAAAATGCAAAACTCAGACATACTGCAAACTCACAGAAACAGACCATAAGAAACTAATGAGAAAAACAAGAGACGTAAGGCAGCAACAAAAGGATCACAAGGGTTAACACCCCAACAGCTCACAGCAACAAAGTGCTATAAGCATTAGTTAGTCTGGAACACAACATCTCACCAGACCAGTATAGAGAAGCTATAGCTGGCATTAATGGAGAAGTCCAACCAGCATATACTGTATAAGAGGAAACAAATCTTTTTTTGGATATTCCAGCAACTCGACCAAAAGATTATAAAATCAAAGACTTTTATTCCAAAAAATTAAAATCAGATAAGATGTATAAAATACATATGGTTCACCAATTTGAAGAACGCTTACGCGTTTCGGACTAGAGAGTCCTTACTCTTAGCTATGAGTAAGGACTCTCTAGTCCGAAACGCGTATTTTTTACATGTTATCTGATTTTAATTTTTTGTAATTAAAGTCTTTGATTTTATAATCTTCTGGTCGAGTTGCTGGAATATCCAAGAAAAGATTTGTGTCTCCAGGATTATCCGGAATCAAGTTCCCTGCACCGCCCAGGATTGATAGAATTCCTCCAGACGCTACATGTGCTATGGTTTGGTGAGCTGACATTTTTTGTTTTTTGTATAGGAGGAAAGTCAATGTGACAGGCTCACTCAAAGGAGACTAACAAGCAGCCCAGCAGAGATTAACTCTTACTAGCCTGCCTATGAACTGCAAGTCTGTGGGTCGATGCTCGAATCTGCCTACGATGATCACAGACATCAGAGAAGTTATCGGGTGGATTGTTAGAATCTGTAGTGTCTACAGATCCTGATCACGCCATGGCAGTAGGCGATGTTTGTAGAAACCTCCTTGTGACATTAGCTTAGCTGACCTCTCACACTGTGCAATTAGTATGGACACTTTCTAGTGGAGTCATTTTGGAAATGTTGGCTTTCGGTGCTCAGCGACTATGGGCTGGTCTGTACTAATTTCTTTCATCATAATGTTTTTTTCTTCTTAAAAAAATTATCATTTAGCCATTCATTCAAGGCATTGCTTCTTTGTGATGTTGACCCCTACTCCTAAATATATTTGACACTTTCTATTATTGATTTAAAGAAAAATATAATTGTCAAGTGGTTGAGTAGACAGGATATGGAATCCCATAATCCTAAGTAGAAAAGTTAATTTCACACTTTTAATTGAAGATGCAAGGATTCATGGTTTATTGTACAGACGTATGCTGGACAGAAAAAGGTGTAGGGGAATTGCAACAATAGCGGACGTTTTGACCCTTACGGATCTTTTTAACAGTGCTGCTTGATAGTAAATGGGTGCCTACGTCCAGCTTGTTTTAAAGGGCAGTGTATGGGAGGAATATCTATACAGCAGTGCAACATTATGTAATAAAATATAATACAACAATACACAGTAGATAGAGGTCAGTGGTCCCTATTTATAACAGTGTTTGTGGGACCTCATGATTGTCCCCCAACAGTCCATTTCATGCAAAACTAGTATCAGAATAATAGATTTCAAGTCTCCCAGCTTTGTTTTGCCGGTAGATAGGAAGTCACATGTGCCCGACAGCTGCTTGTCTCCCTCTCCCATGTTGGATAGACATAAGCCAAAATTCAATATAATAGGTCATTAGAAAAAGTGAGCTGTGTGTCAAATGTGTGCTATGTGGCCAATTTAGACACCAATTACAACATCATTATATAATCTGGCTACAGACAAGAAATTGGTTGGCAAAGCCTATTCTGATTCTATCCATTCAGTCCCGTCTGATCCTTGGATCCCTCTGTAGGCCAGCTCTCACCATGATTCTATTTTCCATGGCTTCTTTCAGTTGCTTGAGGTCCATATTTTCTTGATGTTTTTCCAGCCAACAGACCCTTATTTTCTCATGTTACCTTTTATCACTGACCATTTTGTGTAGCATTTACTTTTCTACTGAATTTGCCTTCACCATGTCCAAAATTTGTCAGTTTCCATCTGCTGCTATTTTGTTCTGGGACAACTTTGAGTTTGTATGATGAATAACATCTTTGTTTAAGATCCTAGCGGTCCATAGGATAATATAGTCTTCTGCAGCGACGTAACTCAAGGTATCAATTTTTCTTCTCTCTGCTTTTGTGAGTGTCCACGTCTCACAGCCATCTGCCACAACTGGGAACACAATTTCAGTGATCAGGTTTTTTTTTTTACAGTGATGGATACATCCTTGTACTTATTTATTTGGTGCATTCTCATCATGGCTCCAGTGCTCATCGATGCTTGATCTTTGCTATTGAAATACTGCAGTTATTAATGAGGAAAACACTAAAAACAAAATTGTCGACCACTTCTATTTCTTCATTGTTGATCTTTATGACTTTCTTGCTGGTGCTAACATGTACTTGTTCTTATTGTTCAGGAAAAGTCCCATCTTTGTATTTGAGGTTTCAGGTCTTTTCTATTCTGTGCTACTGTTGTGTGCGGGGAACAGACCACGGCAAGGGGGGCTGCTCGAGACGCTCGAATCTGGGGGGTTGCTGTGGCTCGAGTTGCAGCCAGACCCGGGCTCGTGCAGCAGTCCGTCACTCACAACCGAATAAGGGGGTGTTATTTACAGGGGAGAGTTTGTCAGTGACGCCACCCGTGGGTTGCGGTGATTGTTGATGACACCGCCACTGCCTTGATATGCGGTGCCCGGGTCTGATGGAGCGGGGCAATAGGATGGTATCCCCTCCACGGGTAGGGGAGGTATAGTCCCGGGGCCCACGTGTAGGTGGAGTAGAGTGCTGGGATGCAGTCTGCAGGGCTGGAACGGGTGATATCGGTTTACTCACTGTTTTTGAATAAATCACACAGAGTCCAGATAGTAAACCAACGGCCGGATACCGGTAGCCTCCGGAGGGGTGTGCTCGGGTACCGCACATCGGTGAACAGAACAGGGGCCCTTCCTCCTGCACTTTATTTTGGTGTTGGATTTCGGCTCAGTGCGCATGACCCCAGAGTTTGGGTCATGTGCACTACTTCAGTTTGAAGCCACAACGCATACACCCGGCTTCATAGTGCGCATGACCCAAACTCTGGGGTCATGCGCACTGAGTCGAAATCCAGTGTCGGGCGGTGATGGCAGCAGAGAGGTGTGTGATATCCTCCTCTGATGCTGCACATTCATTAGCATGATAGCACAGTCGTACTAACATGCTAATGAAGCCGACTAGCCAGGGGAACTAATGCCCAGGGGACTGGACTTTAGAAATACTTTTGTAATGATCTTTTTATCTATGCTACTAGATAAAGGAATAGTTAGGCAGGGATTAGCGATATGCACCCAGAACTGCTCGTGGTTCTGGGTGCATATTACATCTGACAGGCTCCTTTTAACCTCTCTCCACCAAAGATGGCTTTATGAGAACCTGAGATTCGATGTTGGAGATTCAGTTTCAAACACAGACTAAAAATAAAACAGAGTTTAGGTTCGAAGTTCTAGTGAGTTACGAGTGCAAGTCATTTAAGCGAGCAGCGTTGTGTTTGTGTAGGATTGATGCTCAGCCCTGTGCAAGCCACGTGCAGTGTTTGATTGGTTCACACTGGGCTAAAAAAAACGTGATCAGATGTAGTGTATACATGCAAAAAAAAAAGAAAAACCCCGCTAACCCTTTCCTGGAAGTGTTCTGCTTACGGTTGGGTGCATGTGGGTGGAGACACAAAATGCCCAATTAATGACTTCCATTGAGGCTCAGATCAAGTCGGGATCACAAACCGAACCTTATCTAGGAGTCGAGTGTACCCTCCGAACTGAACTTCCAAAGGTTCACTCATCTCTAGTCATCAGGTCTTTCTCCAATCTATATAATTTATTAAGTTAAGTGTTGCCTCCCTCATGGCACTTAGAGTCGGCTATAGAAAGGTAGGGCTTAGCTAATTTAATTTCATTGAACTATGTTAAAAAAAAAAAGGTATTACACATGTTCAGTGAATGAGATTGGAAATATTTAGGGAAATTAAAGTAAAAAGAACAGTCTGGAAAGTTTTTGTGAGGACTAAACAACGATATTTAAGGAAGGGCACTTAGTGAAAATGGCTTTAAGAGAGTATGGGTAGCATAAACTCAATGTTTGACTCAAATGTGTCCTAAAAAGCGATAAAAAAAATCCAGGAGGAGGAAGAAGGGGCACATTTGGTATAAGATGTTATTGCTACCTGAGCTAACGCTTTAAAACATAATGAATAGTTAACAAGGACAAAGAAGATATTACCGTACATTTTCTTTGGCTCTGGCACATTTTGGTTATGAAGGAGCAGATATATAGATATATATATACAGTACAGATCAAAAGTTTGGAAACGCCTTCTCATTCAAAGAGTTTTCTCTATTTTCAGGACTCTGAAAATTGTAGATTCACATTGAAGGCATCAAAACTATGAATTAAAACATGTGGAATGAAATACTTAACAAAGTGTGAAACAACTGAAAATATGTCTTATATTCTAGGTTCTTCAAAGTAACCACCTTTTGCTTTGATTACCGCTTTGCACACTCTTGGCATTCTCTTGATGAGCTTCAAGAGGTAGTCACCGGAAATGGTCTTCCAACAGTCTTGAAGGAGTTCCCAGAGATGCTTAGCACTTGTTGGCCCTTTTGCCTTCACTCTGCGGTCCAGCTCACCCCAAACCATCTCGATTGGGTTCAGGTCTGGTGACTGTGGAGATCAGGTCATCTGGCGTAGCACCCCATCACTCTCCTTCTTAGTCAAATAGCCCTTACACAGCCTGGAGGTGTGTTTGGGGTCATTGTCCTGTTGAAAAATAAATGATGGTCCAACTAAACCCAAACCGGATGGAATAGCACGCCGCTGGAAGATGCTGCGGTAGGCATGCTGGTTCTGTAGGCCTTAAATTTTGAATAAATCTCCAACAGTGTCACCAGCAAAGCCCCCCCACACCATCACACCTCCTCTTCCATGCTTCACGGTAGGAACCAGGCATGTAGAGTCCATCCGTTCACCTTTTCCACAAAGACACGGTGGTTGGATCCAAAGATCTCAAATTTGGACTCATCAGACCAAAGCACAGATGTCCACTGGTCTAATGTCCATTCCTTGTGTTCTTTAGCTCAAAAAAGTCTTCTGCTTGTTGCCTGTCCTTAGCAGTGGTTTCCTAGCAGCTATTTTACTATGAAGGCTTGCTGCACAAAGTCTCCTCTTAACAGTTGTTCTAGAGATGAGACGGTGTGTCCAAACCTTTGGTCGGTACTGTATATATATATATATATATATATATATATATTACATATATGGTAACAACATTATAAATTCATGCAATACAGAGCAATATGTTAAAAAGAGAAGGAGAATGGAGTTTAAATGCTCATAAAATTGCAATTTTATTAGAGACAATGGGATGAAAAATAGTAGTGGTGGAAAATGGTAAATGTTGGAAGGAGAGCTTCTGGGAAGTTTCCTGTGCCCATCCATCTGCTACTTTGGAGTTTGTCTGCTGCCGTGAAGTTTGTATCCTTCTGTTTATTCTGCTGTCTATCTTACCTTACCTTGTGTCTTGCTAGTGCAGTGGTGGGGTGAAGTGTATCTCACCTGCCCTTCACTAGCCAGGCCATTTATAGCGTCTTCTCAGGGTTTTAGGTTCCTGCTTGGTGATAGTTCCGGAGACTGTATAGGGACTGGCTAGGAGAGTAGGGACAGTTGCAGGTGAGAATAGAAGGTGTCACACCTATCCCCTCACTAGTTCTAGCTGTTATTGTGTCTTCGGTGTCCTCTTTTTTTTCTTGAGTTTTTGTAGACCCGTCGGTCTGAACGCGTATGTCACACAGTACATACGAACATCACCTATTCTGTGTGTGACATTACCGTGCAGATGACAATACATATAGAAAATCATCCTTTTCTTCTGGATCAAAATTGGATGATGACCAGTCAAGCAGAGAGAAGCCACCGAGGAGCTTCCTTGGACTAGTTATACAAGACGCACACTTCATAATGTAGTCAATGTAGTCAATGTTTGGTTCATGTTGCCCAAGGTTCAGGTAGTATGAGGCTCTTATCAAAGAACCTTTAAATACTGTCATGGATGACAGCAACCAAAGAAATAAAACATGTGGCTCCTCTTCGCAACATCTAAGGGGCAACGTTTCTCTTTGTGGGTACAACAGAAAAGGTTTTGGTACCGTGTTAGCCAGTTGAAAAATTATTGATTGTTCTCAGTGAGAGAAACAAAATTATAATATTGTTGTGATACCTTTTAATGGCTAATTAAAATAAAATAAAATGATGTTACAAAGCAAGCTTCCGAGACATCTCAGGTCCCTTTATGCCTGATGAAGGAACCTGAGATGTCTCGAAAGCTTGCTTTGTAACATCATTTAATTATGTTGTAGTTAGCCATTAAAAGGCATCACAACAAGATTATTATTATTTATTATTAGAGCACCATTTATTCCATGGCGCTTTACAAGTGAAAGAGGGTATGCGTACAACAATCATTAACAGTACAAAACAGACTGGTATAGGAGGAGAGAGGACCCTGCCCGCGAGGGCTCACAGTCTACAGGGAATGGGTGATGGTACAATAGGTTTGTTTCTCTCACTGAGAACAATCAATAATCTTTGTGGGTCGTGACATGCCTGGCATTCCATAGCAAGGAGTCTTATAAGCCATACAATGCAAACAGTCTCTTCAGAGATGATGAGGGCTTGAACTCCACTGCCACCTATTGAAAGTAGTAATCTTAAAAGTCAATATCGACCCTTTAACGAAACATATAAGACTGTAGTTGCCATTGCTCCTGTATAAAGCCCCAAACAAGTGGTAATTAGTGTATTTTTATTGCAGTGTACAGATTGGCTTCTCCGGGTGGAAGGTAATACTCCAGCCATGGTGAGTTTACACAGGTCAAAATGACTGTTTTCCTTGGGAAACAAACAAAATTAGCCGTAAACAAAGCCATTTAACTTCCGCCTGCCCCACGGGAACATCAGTCATTAGCACATGGAAATATTAATGATTGCTCCTATATGGACTCATATGTCCTCTGGAAACTGTGAAGAATTTTTTGTTGTAAAGTGTATTTCTTGTCATTTCAATAAAAGCATTTTTTTTGTTCTGGCGACCAAACTCTAACAAGCATCTCCCTGAGAGTTTTCGGCAAGGTGCTGATTAATTAACTGAAGTAGTGAAGCTGAATAGTACAACAGCTGGGTAGAGATTTGTCATTAACTCGGCTCCCTCTCTTGTCTATAAGGATTCTCGCGGTGACACAACCAAAATGCAAATTTTACAAGCTGTGAATCAAAGAGGGGATGGAGAATGATAAAACCGGCATATGTATTACTCGAGGAATATATGTTATGTTTATGGTTCTTCATAAAATTTAATCTACTTTATCTTTTAATGTAATCATTTTAAGATAATGGATCCCAGTTTTGGAAAATGTCCTTTTTTTTGCATTAAGAATAAGTGGGAGGAAAAGTGATGGCATTTCATACCGTTACATAGTCAACAGGGGAACTAGGTTGACTAGGTTGTATAAGTCAATTGTGATAACAGGTTGTGCTGCTTTACGTCCAATGCAAAAAATTGAAAGGGAAAACTATTTTAATTCTTTATAATTGTAATTTTTTTCTTCATTTGACATTTTTTCTAGGAAGTTAAAAAAATAACAACTTACTACTAGATTATCTAACTATTCGTACCCCCTATACTCATAACGAGTGCTGTCTAATACTCGCATATTCATTCCGAATAGTGTGTGCGATGCAATTCAATGGGAAAAACTTGTAATGTAACGAGTAACCTGAATGCCGTACTATTCGTGCGAGTAGCAAATAGTGCAGAATTTGGGTTACTCGTTACATTGCGAGTATTCCCCATTGACTTGCATTGTACACGCTATTCGGATTGAATACGCGAGTATTAGACAGTACTTATTATGAGTATAGCGAGTATGAATAGTTAGGTACTTGCTCAACTCTACTTAGTACTTAACAAAGAAATTTAGCAACGTGTGCTTTTTAAAGGGGTTATATCTAGAGATGACCGAAGCCGAACTGTAAAGTTTTGGGTCTGGACCGAACATGGATTTTTTAAAAAAAAATCGGAGTCCAAGTTTTTTAGTTTGGGTACTGTTGGTATGCTAACCACTCGATTTAGCATCAGGGTGTTCGGGAAAGCTCAGTTCTTGGCCTTGTGCAAGCCACTTGTAGTCTCTGAATGGCTCTCACAAGGCATAAGGACAAGGTTTTCGGATGTAGTGTGTACAAAACTCCGCCCTCTCTTCACCAGGAATGCTTTGCTTATGGCTTACTGTATGTGGGCAGAGAACTGAACTTCTTAAAGGGAACCTGTCACCACTTTTTTGGACTATAAGCTGCGGCCACCACCACCGGGCTCTTATATACAGCATACTAACATGCTGTATATAAGAGCCCAGGCCACTGTGACAACATAAAAAACACTTTATAATACTTACCTAATGGTCACGCTGCAGTGGATGAGGGCCTAATGGCCTTCTCCGTTTTCCGGTGCCAGAGCCGCCTCTTTCGGCCATCTTTGTTCTTCTTCTCTAGCCACAGTGCATGACGGGTCCGACGTCATCCACACTCGCCGGCATTCTGGTCCTGAGCAGGCACACTTTGATCTGCCTTGAGCAGGGCAGACCAAAGTATTGTAGTGCGCATACGCGGGACCGACGAGTGTGTATGACGTAGCCGCGTCATGCATCTAGGCTTCAGAAAGAAGCCGAAGATGGCCGAAAGGGGAGGTGCCCACACTGGACAATGAAGACGCCCATTAGGCCCTCATCCACCGCAGCGCGACCATTAGGTAAGTATTATAAAGTGTTTTTTATGTTGTCACAGCGGCCTGGGCCCTTATACGCAGCATGTTAGAATGCTGTATATAAGAGCCCAGTGGTGGTGGCCGCATCCTATACTCCAAAAAAGTGGTGACAGGTTCACTTTAATCAGTGACTTCCAATGGGCTTCGGGCTCCAGGTTCAAGTTTAGATCATGTCCAGGTCCGAAACTGAACTTTATCTAAAGTCCGGGTCCGGCTGAACCCAAACTTTCACGGGTCTGCTCATCTCTAGTTGTCTCCTTTTTTAACAGAACTGGCATGGAAATCATCTGGGCATCATCAACGGAAGCCACTTCCAAATGTTTTGGAAGCCATAAATGTATTAACCAGGTCCACCAGAGTTGGAGCTGTTCTTACAAATGCTTCATACTTGATAATTTTGGTGGCAGAAAGGTCTAAAGTAGAGATCTCACCTCTTTGTTGTCTATATCCTTGATAGATTATATGGAAAGGGATCTGTGAGACAACACCTGTTGTCAAGACTATACCTGATGAAGACTTTTGTTAGCTGAAACACGTTGTCCGTAATTGTTCGTTTTTTATTGAACCTAATAATAAACCTTTGTTCCTGAAGTTTTTGCAAACTTGCACTGATATCCCATTTATCCTCCGGAAGCGCCGAAAGGGATTTTTTTATTTACTCCATTACCCACATGGGAGCACCTTTTCTGGACTCCCATTGTTTTTCCCGAGGATTCGTGCTGCATACTGGAGGATTAATAATAGAGTTGATCCACTACACGGATCATACTAGCGAAAAACAGAAGAAATCTGCACGGTGAGTGTAAAATTCGTACGATCATTGCAATCTGAGTTTACATACATCTACACTTAGATTTGGCGCCCCGTTGTCCTTTTCTTTTTTTCTTTTCTTTTATTCTGTCCCCTACTCTATGTAAAATTGTCACCCTGAGGTCTGAATGTGAAAAATGTACATGGGGCCACCAGCCAAGCTCAGATGGAAGTGAAGGAAGCAGGTAAATTGTATTATAAAATAAAGGATTTCAGAAATGCTCTGGATGGTATCAGAATGAATGGTGTAATTCAAAAGTACAAATCGTCCTTCGAAAATAGCCCCGATCATACGGCTATCTATATTGATGGAAAAATAAAAAATGTATGGCTCTTGGAAGTTGGGGAGGAAAAAACGAAAAACAGAAACTCGCCGGGTGGTGAAGTTAAGTAGGTGGAGTAAAGTATTCTTCCAGTTGTATAAATATTTACAAATAGAATGCGTGTTCTGCTTTTCCCCTACTCTATGTACAATAGTTACCCTGAGGTCTGAATGTGAAAAATGTACATGGGGCCACCAGCCAAGCTCAGATGGAAGTGAATGAAGCAGGTAAATTATATTATAAAATAAAGGATTTCAGAAATGCTCTGGATGGATACAGACAGAACATCTGCCTTGTGATAAAATATGTATCAGAATGAATGGTGTCATTCAAAAGTATAACTCGTCCTGCAAAAAACAAGCCCGCATCATATGGCTATATTGACGGAAAAATAAAAAATGTATGGCTCTTGGAAGGAGGGGAGGAAAAAAAACCTCTGAAAATTGCCAACAAAACTGATACCACGAAGCAACATTTTCCTATTGTCTGAGCCCCTGCCCCTTCTGGTCTCAGGGGTGTGACCTCACACAGGTCCTGGAAGTGAAAAGTTACATCGATTATATAATACTTATGCTAATTCTAACAGGGGGAGGGGATAACTATGAATATATTACTGCTCCTTTGCTGCTGTCACTCAAGAAGCAGCTAATTTTATAAACTTCACTTTCTTGAATTTCAAAATCTAAACATCGGAGCTGACCACTACAGGTATGTAAAGAATCAGCCTGATAGTGCCAGTATAGCACTGGCTTTAGCTTATATACGAAAATCCTGGTGAGTGCCAGAAAGCTAAAAAAATGTATGGCTCTTGAAAGGAGGGGAAGAAAAAGCGAAAACGGAAAATCGTCAGGTGGTGAAGGAGTAAAGTATTATTCCAGTTGTATAAATATTTAGAAATAGAATCCATGTTCTGCTTTGCCCCTTTTTTCTTTTTCTACTCTATGTAGAATGTGACGCCCTGGGCAAGCCAGGGGTCACAGGTCATTGCACCAACACACCCTACACCCCAGTTAGGAACACCAAAGCTAAACCAAAATCCTTGTTGCCTTCCTCCAGAGGCTGATGTTCACACCAGGGGGTGGGCCAGGCGGTTGGCTCCGCCCACCGAGGAGTTCACAGCTCTGGAGGCAGGAAGAACCAGGCAGATTAGCCCAGGCAGGGCTCGAGTGAAGTTCAGTTAGGGGAGTGAAGGCGTAAACAGCTAAGATGAGCTAAGAAAGTGAAAGGAAGTAAAGTGGAAGTGGTAAAGGAGGAGTAGGAGAAACTGAAGGAAGGTGAAAGGTGACAGAAAAGAAAGCCTGAAGAGAGTCCAGCTGTGTGCAGGACAGGGTCAGCAAGGTCAGCAACAGCGGTGACTGTCTGGAGGGGGACCGTTTGGAAGTTCCTGGAAGGACCGCGGACGGGTAGTGGCCCGGCGGTCTGGAGCAGTGTACCTAAGGACAGTCAGCACCAGGGCAGGGGCCTCTCGGACCCCAGCAAGGCTAGGAGGCGCCATAATTTGCCGAATCCGTCAGTGAAGGGGACGTAGATCCCCCAACAACCAAGTCCCGATTGAAGGCAACAGCCCAACCATTGTAGCAGAAACACCGCCACCGCCAGGGCACCAGTTTCTCAGGGCCAGCGCCTGCGGGCAAAGAGTAGAGCTCCTCCGGTCCAGCTTGAAGCCGGGGAGCAGGTTACCGGTGGGAACCCATCACTACCAACACAGAAACAAAGGTGCAAGGAAAAGGGACATCACCGTCACCTACTGGGAGAGCAAGTGCAGCCGTCCGTGGGAACCGTCTTTCCAGCCGTGTGGTTTACCGTAAAACTGTGTCAACGTCTCAGGCTGAGTGAGTACCACAGTGCCGCAAGGCACAGCGCTGCCCCCGCATCCCTGCACCCACCAGGCCCTGCATCTCCCATCTCATCACCGGGCCCCGGGATCACCAACCCCTACCCACGGAGGGGCAACACAACACCTGGCTGCTCCGCATCACCATCCCCGGGATCCCCATATTGAGCAGCGGTGGTGAAATCACCACAACCGTGGGTGGCGTCACGGACAATAAACAATCCCCACACCCAACAACCCCCTTTCACTCACGGGTGAGGAGTGCCGCTCGAGAAACCCCCGGGATCCGGCCCACAGCTCGAGCCACCACTGAGCAGCAACCGCCGGACCCGAGCAGAAGGGGTGAGCGTAGTGTGATGACACCCTCCTCCCCGCCCGCGACATAGAACATTCACCCTGAGGTCTGAATATGAAAAATGTACATGGGGCCACCAGCCAAGCTCAGATGGAAGTGAATGAAGCAAGTAAATTGTATTAGAAAATAAAGGATTTCAGAAATGCTCTGGATGGATACAGACAACATCTGCCTTGTGATAAAATATGTATCAGAATGAATGGTGTCATTCAAAAGTACAACTCGTCCTGTAAAAAAAGCCACTATGGGCTATCTATATTGACGGAAAACAAAAAATGTATGGCTCTTGGAAGGAGGAGAGGAAAAAACGAAAAACAGAAAATCGCCGGGTGGTGAGGGGATTAAGTAGGTGGAGTAAAGTATTCTTCCAGTTGTATAAATATTTACAAATAGAATGCGTGTTCTGCTTTTCCCCTACTCTATGTACAATAGTCACCCTGAGGTCTGAATGTGAAAAATGTACATGGGGCCACCAGCCAAGCTCAGATGGAAGTGAATGAAGCAGGTAAATTGTATTATAAAATAAAGGATTTCAGAAATGCTCTGGATGGATACAGACAGAACATCTGCCTTGTGATAAAATTAAGTCTTGTGACAGATACAAATCACTGGAGGCTGAACGCGAGCCATTATCCAATAGGGGATTGTTTTTTCTTTTCCCTTGTGGCTTCTGACATGACTTACTGGATTGCCTGTTGCCAGACAGTTTAGCAAACCCATTATGATAACTCGGAAAAAATGCATTGATTCATATTGTATCTATGGCATTCATTCTATGCAACATCCAAACTTCACGAGTGTCTCCGTTAAATTGGGGAATCTCCATTTTGGAAGCGGCGATATGGTATTTTCAGCATCGGTTCATCAAACAATGCCGGCAGCCAGCTGTGGATAAATAGATTTTGGCCAGGGATGAATACAAATCTCATTTATCTCTTTTTATCTTCTCGCAACATTCCATAAAAAAAAATGCTCCTTACCTGGATATTATGATTTTGCATTCTCTTTGTTAATGAATACAGTTCAGTGTGGGATTTTCTGTTTTCTTCGAATTTACCTTAAAAAATTAAATTCTTGCTACGCTAACATAAAAAAAAAAAGAGAGACGAAAAGAAAAGAAAACATATTAAACGCAGAAACTTCTGGATGGACTTGATAAAGAAAGCATAATAAATGTGATTTTCAAATTGTAATGGCTTTCAATTGTTAGAACTATGCTGCTTGAAAACTAGATTCATCCATCCAAGGTACACCAGAAATCTTGGATTCGACTGTAGTTATCAACAATAAACAGCCATTATTCCAAAAGTGCAGAAAATGAAGGCATTACATGGGAAAGTTATAGAGAGAAAGAAATCGAATGATGCATTATATTTCGCTAGTAATTTTTCAACTTGCAGCATGGTATTTGCAGATATACAGGGAGCCAATCCATTGTACAAAACATAGTAGCAATCTGTATCCTGGCCATCCAGCAGTGCTACACCGCACACTAGTTTTATGTACATAAGTGCTACATATATCAAGAACATTATTTCTTATTTTGCCTCTATATTGATTATTTTCTAAAATAATATAAAAGGGTACTTTCACACTTGCGTTTTTTTCCTTCTGTTATAATCCGCCATTTTGGACAACAGCGGAATCCGTTAACGGATTCCGCTGCTTCCCATAGACTTGTATGGATGACGGATTGTGCAAAAAGTACCTGCGTTCCTTCCGCTGGGCAACGCTGCGTTGCTTCCGCCGGGCAGAAGGAACGCAGCAAGTAACGTTTTTTGAGCAGCGGAATCCTTAGGATTTCACTGTGCATGCTCTCTCTGGCTCACTGCACCCATAACCAGGGTAAACATTGGGTAACTAAGCAAAGTGCTTTGCCTAGTTACCCGATATTTACCCTGGCTACGTGTGCAAGGAGCCAGTGCTAAGCGATGTACGCTGGTAGCCAAGGTAAATATCGGGTAACCAAGCAAAGTGCTTTGCTTAGTTACCCGATATTTACCCTGGCTACGTGTGCATGGAGGCCGACACTTCCCCGCTTTGCTCCGCCCCCTCCCGCACTCCCCTCCACGTGTACACACGCATGCACATGAACACACACACACACGCGCACACACGCGTGCACACACACACATGCGTGCACACACACGCGCACACAAACGCACACGCGCACACACAGTCACCTGTCCTCAGCACGCCATGGCCCCGCTCGGCTCCACCCATGCCGCACTCCACCTCCCACCCCTCGCACACATTCTCGGCGGCCGAACGATCACCTGATCACCCGGCGACCGGCTGCTGTGAACGATCAGCTGAGCGCCCGGCAGCCGGGTGATCAGGTGATCATTACCAATAGTCTGCTGCCGGTGAAACTGTAAAAAAAAAAGGTGATTGCGTAGTTTTGTACGATCCGTTGCATTCGTTGTACCACTATGCAACACATCCGTTGCATCCGTCACACAACGCAATGCAATGGATGCCGTTCAACACAAGTGTGAAACTAGAAAAATGCATGTCATTTCTATCCATTTACTGAGAATAGAAAAGGTGACACACACATTGAGAGTATAAAAAAAATTGAATGTCAAGTAGCTGCTGCAAAAGCAATTGCATTTTTATCGTGGTTTAATAGACTCATATTATACATGTAAAAAAATAATCAAATATTTTTGTAATTAAACAGATTACAATCTTAAATATTAAAATCTGATTTGGAAGCTGGTAAAAAAAGGTTATTTTATAATTGCTAAGAAATAATAATAATAATGTTTATTTCTGTAGCGCCAACAAATTCCGCAACGTTTTAAAATTCAGAGGAATTTCAATTATAATTGAAAAAAATCAGTTTAAGGCTATGTGTCCACGGTAGAATGTTGCTGCGGATTTTTCTGCATGAAAATCCGCGACTTTCCCGGCAAATCCGCACCTTTTCAAAGGTGCGTATTTGCCGCGGATTTACCGCGGATTTACTGCGGAATTGCCGCGGATTTTGGTGCGGATTTTTTTTTCCCAATTCTATAGCAAAATCCGGATCAAAATCCGCAACAATAATTGACATGTTGCAGATTTTTCCGGATCAAAATCCGCGGCAAATCCGCCGCGGAAAAATCCGCAGCATGGGCACAGCATTTCCAAAATGCCATAGAAATGGCAGGGAAGTGCCGCTGCTGCAGATTTTCAGAAAATCTGCGGCTTTTCCGCGAGAAATCCGCCGCAAAATCCGCGCATTTTCCGCAGCGTGGACACATAGCCTAAGGGCCTTTGTCATATACAACATAGTTTGGTGCTAAATGTAAAACAGCTGGAAGTCCGACTATTGGGCTTCTGAGAAATTATAGGAACAACGATCATTCACGCTGTATACTACCACTCCCATACAGGCATAGAAGCAAATGACATGGGCAAGTTTTGGAATTGTATTCTTTGCTTAAAGGGGGTACCAGTGATTGAATCCCTAAGGATCTTAAATTTGTCACTCATAATGTAGATGCTATCCTAATGATAAATTTAGTGCAAATTATACAAGCGCAAGAGGTTGTCCACTACTTTAAAATTGATCACCTATCCTTATGGGTACTTTGCACGCTGTGACATTGCTAGCCGATGGTAGCGATGCCGAGCGCGATAGTATCCACCCCCGTCGCACATGCGATATCTTGTGATAGCTGCCGTAGCGAACATTATCGCTACGGCAGCTTCAAATGCACTTACCTGCACTGCGACGTTGCTCTGGCCGGCGACCCGCCTCCTTCCTAAGGGGACAGGTCGTGCGGAGTCACAGCGACATCACACGGCAGGCGGCCAATCGAAGCGGAGGGGCGGAGATGAGCGGGACGTTAACATCCGCCCACCTCCTTCCTTCCGCATAGCCGGTGGAGGCAGGTAAGAAGAAGTTCCTCGCTCCTGCAGCTTCATACACAGCGATGTGTGCTGCCGCAGGAACGAGGAACAACATCGTACCTGTTGCTGCAGCGAAATTATGAAAATGACCAACACTACACAGATCACCGATTTACGACGCTTTTGCGATCGTTTATTGGTGCATCTAGGCATTACACGTTGCGACGTCTTTACTGGCGCCGAATGTGCGTCACTTTCGATTTGACCCCGACGAGATCGCAGTAGCGATGTCGCAACGTGCAAAGTACCCCTTAGTGTTTTATCGTAAGATAATTAAAAATACTAGTTGTGACAACTGCATATTACCCAAAAAAATGTTTAAAAATAGAAATAGCTCTTTGTTAGAAAACATGGCTCCCAGAGAGAGGTATTTACACAAGCAGAAAATGTGGAGATCAATATCTGATCGGCCGGGGTCCAATATCTGGAACCCCCGCCAATCAGCTGTACTCGGTCCCAGCAGTGGCAGCAGGAGGCCAACAATATTCAGTTCTGGAGCTGCCCTGTCTTCTGATAATGGCAGCCTACGGGTACTGTACAATTACCTTCTATTCAAATCAATAGGAGGTTGATATGCAAAAATCAGAAAACAGAGTAGCTCTTGAACTGAGCATTTCTGGTCACAGGCTGCCACCGCCGTCACTTAGAACAGCTGATCGATGGGGTGTTGGGTGTCAGTCCTTGGCCGATCAAACATTGATGACCTATTCTAAGGATATGCCATCGAAATAAAAGTAGCGGATAACCTCTTTATCTTTGGTAGTACACTTCCCAATATTTAAGAATGGGCTAGTGTTCAGTATGTAAAATGCATAGTTGTACAAATTGATATTATGACAAGAGTGGTGGGAGAGGGAAGCCTTTAGACTATTGGGAACAATACAGTCAGAGGTGATGCAGTCAGTCAGGGGTGATACAGGAGGAGGGAATCAGTCACTCAGGGGAGGTACAGGAGAGGGGGGTCAGTCAGACAAGGATGATACAATGGGAGTAGGCTTAGTCAGTCAGGGATTATATGGGAAAAATGGCTCAATAGGTGAAGGGTCTTAAAGGTGTATGGGGTTCAGTTGAGCAGGGGTGATACAGTACAAGGGGCTCAGTTTGCCAGGGGTAATATAGGGGGAGGGAGCTCAGTCAGTAAGGAGTGAAACAAGAAATGAGGGAGGAGTGCCCTTATTCATTCCTAAGTGACTAAGCCCTCCCACCCTATATCACCAATAAGCAAAGGTCCCCTTTTACACTCAGTATTGGGGTTAGCAGAGTGGTGATCAATTAGTTATGGGTGATACTTGTACTCCACAATTTCTTCTGCACACAGGCTGATCCGCTGCATCCGCATTAACCCACATACTGGATCTTGTATGGAACGCAAATGTCAGTTCCTGTCATGAGCCCTCATGCTTCTGAGATGCTAGCGTCCAAATAAAGCTGTTGTCCACCTTTACTAGAAAGCAGAAAAGTTCAAAGATTAAATTAGCTCACCACTCCTAGAAAGTCTTGTTGCAGGCGGTGCAGGGAAAGTACAGTCCAGCTACCTGAGTTGATATGAATCAATTCAAAACAGGTAACGGAGGTATCCAGCACTCCTGGCAATATGAATCTAGAAAAATAGATTAAAAACATCACGTTTATTGGTAGTTTTTAAATTGGAAAAAATTCATGACCTGGCAGTAGACACAGTCTATGCGTTTCGAGCACGTGGTCTCTTGTTCATGAACAAGAGCCTGCGTTCTCGAAACACGTAAACTGTGTCTACTGCCAGGTTGTGAATACCATAAAGGTTCCCTTTCCTTACAGTTTAGTTCTGGTCATAAATAATAATCCTGCTCAGGTACCAATTGCTAACATTTGGTGAGTGATGTAGCAGGGAGCCATCTATCTCCCTGTGCTCCTTACTGTAAGCCTCCGACAGTGCGGGAAGAGGAGGCACACTGCTTTACTAATCACAGCATGGTTCACTATCTAAAGCGGGCTTTACACGCTACGACATCGCTAATGCGGAGTCGTTGGGGTCACGGAATTCGTGACGCACATCCGGCCGCATTAGCGATGCCGTTGCGTGTGACATCGATAAGCGATTTTGCATCGTTGCAAAAACGTGCAAAATCGCTAATTGGCGACACGGGGGTCCATTCTCAAATCTCGTTGCTACAGCAGTAACGAGGTTGTTCCTCGTTCCTGCGGCAGCACACATCGCTGCGTGTGACGCCGCAGGAACGAGGAAGCTCCCCTTACCTGCCTCCCGGCCGCTATGCGGAAGGAAGGAGGTGGGCGGGATGTTACGTCCCGCTCATCTCCGCCCCTCCGCTGCTATTGGGCGGCGGTTCAGTGACGTTTCAGTGACGTCGCTGTGACGCCGCACGGACCGCCCCCTTAGAAAGGAGGCGGTTCGCCGGTCACAGCGACGTCGCCGGACAGGTAAGTATGTGTGACGGCTGTGGGCGATGTTGTGCGGCATGGGCAGCGATATGCCCGTGTCGCGCAACAGATGGGGGCGGGTACCCACACTAGCGATATCGGGACCGATATCGCAGTGTGTAAAGTAGCCTTAAGCTTTGCTGTTCAGTGAAGAGAACACAAATAAACTAACACAGATTGGCTGTGCTGCTACCAATAAATGCTAGACTTAAGGGGGCTTTACATGCAACAACATCGCTAACGAGATGTCGTTGAGGTCACGGAATTCGTGACGCACATCCGGCCTCGTTAGCAATGTTGTTGCGTGTGAAACGCACGAACGACTGCTAACGATCAAAATTACTCACCTAATCGTTGATCGTTGACACGTCGTTCTAATCCCAAATATCGTTGATGGTGCTGGACGCAGGTTGTTCGTTGTTCCTAAGGCAGCACACATCGCTATATGTGACACCGCAGGAATAAGGAACAATACCGTACCTGCGTCCTCCAGCAACGAGGTGGGCGTGTCTTTCTTTCAGCTGCTTCTCTGCCGCTCTGCTTCTATTGGACGGCTGCCATGTGACGTTGCTGTGACGCTGCACGAACCGCCCCCTTAGAAAGGAGGCGGTTCGCCGGCCACAGCAACGTCGTTAGGCAGGTAAGTACATGTGACGGGTCCGAGCGATGTTGTGCGCCATGGGCAGCGATTTGCCCGTGACACACAACCAACGAGGGCGGTTGCTTTCACCAGTGATATCGCTAGCGATGTCGTTGCGTGTGAAGCAGCCTTTAGTTTGTTTAACACTCCTAACAGCATTGGAAAGCAACCAGCAGGATGGAGCAGAGTCCTGTTTTGTCTAAGAAGGGACCTGATGTACAGATTCAGCAACACATTTACAGTTCCCCCGTGTTGTCTAACTATGGTAGGAATTCCTGAAGGATCAGTGAATAGTAATCAGTAGCACTAACCTGAGTTGCTGTTCCTGCAGCTCATATGCTGATGCTACTGAGAACTGTTGACTGATCTTCCCAACATTTGACAACCCAGGAGAGTGGTGCACGTGTCGCTGATTCTCTCTTTTGCTGCTCATGCAGTGTACTGAATGCTGTTATGGGCAACTGGCTTTTTATCACCGCTGTAAAGTGTCAGCACGTGGGCCCACCAGAGAATCCTCCCGTCCTCCAGTGGGCCAGTCCGACCAGGACTGCACGCCAACAATGGTTAAACTGTCATACAATCAGTAGGCTGAGATTGTTTTTAAAGGCCATGCCACTTTTGGCATTGAAAAAATAATCTTTACACATGATCATCGTTATCATTAATACAATTGTGCTATTTTTCAATCTACGATCTTAATTCCTTTATTCGGTTTCTCATCCCCAGACATGCACTTTTCCGCATCATGACTAAAGTTTCATATTTTTTCTATTTTGAGAGTGACTATTCTGTTCATTTTGGTAGGATATGGAGTCTAAGGGGTACTTTGCACGCTGCGACATCGCAAGCCGATGCTGCGATGCCAAGCACGATAGTGCCCGCCCCCGTCGCAGCTGCGATATCCTTGTGAAAGCTGCCATAGCGAACATTATCGCTACGGCAGCTTCACATGGACTCACCCGCCCTGCGACATCGCTGTGGCCGGCAACCCGCCTCCTTATTAAGGGGGCAGGTCGTGCGGCGTCACTGCGAAGTCACACGGCAGGCGGCCAGTAGGAGCGGAGGGGCGGAGATGAGCGGGATGTAAACATCCCGCCCACTTACTTCCTTCCGCATATCCTACGGAAGCCGCGGTGACGCCGGTAGGAGATGTTCCTCGCTCCTGCGACTTCACACACAGCGATGTGTGCTGCCGCAGGAACGAGGAACAACATCGGACCGTCGCGTCAGTGTAATTATGGATTACGCCAACGCTGCACCGATGATACGATTACGACGCTTATGCGCTCGTTAATTGTATCATCGAGCCTTTACACACTACGATGTCGCATGCGAAGCCGGAAGTGCGTCATTTTCAATTTAACCCCACCGACATCGCACCTGCGATGTCGTAGTGTGCAAAGCCCGCCTAAGTGTGTATATTTAGAGTGCAGCGGTCTTCATTAGCTCATATTTTAGCACAGCCCCCCATTTATCCCAGAATGTGTGTGTGTTTCAACAATCTGCCCTCCTTTCTCCAAACTCAATGGTTGAATAAAAACAACAAAGGCCAATTGCACAAGTCATCACAGCTGTGCCCTATAATAAAGACATTACGTAGAGATATAGGCCAGTGACATCAAGAGGGTGCATCATAAATCTGTTACCTTAATAAGATAAGATGCCATCAAGATACAACTGGCCCACTTCAAAGGAATTAAGATTGCAATCACAGAGACAAGCTAGTATTATTTCCTATCAACCAGAAAAAGGGTCAGAGCACACTGTTATCACGCTTCACATCACACTGTTTACTTTGCATTTTATTGCACACAAATTGGCTAAGATAACCAAGGTAGCTGACAATCTGATTAAGTGTAGTTGAATGTAGTTTCATGTAATACAGTACAATGAGATTCTCAGTCTTGCCCATGAGATCTATTTAATCTCCCCGCAAGTATCTGCCTATATTCATTGTGCCACTATTGAATACTGAGTAATGCTAGGTAGAGACCTAATATTTTTAAGTTCGAGGTTTTTCATGACAACTGATAAAATTCTAAAAGATTAGTAAAAAGTTATATCCACTAGAATTGTTTTTGCCTGTTCTATCATGACCAATACAATTTTGCATTGAAATTGGGTTTGGAATAAGAGAGGTCCACTGTGAATATATAGTCTTATAGGTGTGTAGGCAATGCTTCCTAAGAAAAAATATGCAAATGGTTCAGTGGTTAAGCTGGTGTCACACACAGCGACAACGACGTCGCTGCTATGTCACCATTTTCTGTGACGTTGCAGCGACGTGCCGTCGCTGTCGCTGTGTGTGATACCAGCAACGACCTGGCCCCTGCTGTGAGGTCGCCGGTCGTTGCTGAATGTCCAGCTTCATTTTTTGGTCGTCACTCTCCCGCTGTGACACACACATCTCTGTGTGTGACAGCGAGAGAGCGACGAAATGAAGCGAGCAGGGAGCAGGAGCCGGCATCTGGCAGCTGCGGTAAGCTGTAACCAGCGTAAACATCGGGTAACCAAGGGAAGGCCTTTCCCTAGTTACCCGATATTTACCTTCGTTACCAGCCTCCGCTCTTGCTGCCAGTGCCGGCTCCTGCTCTGTGCACATGTGGCTGCAGTACACATCGGGTAATTAACCCGATGTATACTGTAGCAAGGAGAGCAAGGAGCCAGCGCTAAGCGCGGCTCCCTGCTCTCTGCACATGTAGCACAGTGACGTTATGATCGCTGCTTCTGCTGTGTTTGACAGCTAAGCAACGATCATAACAGCGACTTACAAGGTCGCTGTTACGTCACCGAAAATGGTGACGTAACAGCGACGTCGTTGTCGCTGTCGCTTAGTGTGAACCCAGCTTAAGTCCTGCTTGCACCGCTGGGGTCCTTGGTACAAATCCCACCAAGGACAACATCTGCAAGGAGATTGTATGTTCTTCCTGAGTTTTTGTGGGTTTCTTCTGGGTTCTCTGGTTTCCTCCGACACTCCAAAGCCATACTGATAGGGAATATAGATTGTGAGCCCCAATGGGGACAGTGTTGCTGATGTATCTAAAGCGCTATGGACTTAATGGCTCTATATAAATTGATAAATGTTATTATTATTATTATTATTGATGATAATAATATTCTCAGTTGCATACTTTGTATGGGACATTGTCAATTATACTATATATAGTTGTTGTCCTTGAAGAAATTCAGTTCCACCCAAGTTTGCATCAAGGCTTTTGAACATGATCATACATATTAAATATTTATCTTTTAAATGACGCTTTGGCCAAATATTCGGCCAACAGCCATCTCTGCCAAAGCCTACTGTGTTCTCTATGTAAAAACCACTGGCTGACCCAATGGATTATCTTCAGGAGAATTCTGTGATCAACGGTCAAAAATGGGACACACGTGCTCGACATCTCTTCTAAGCATCAGTCAGCCGGTGCCCCCATACACATTGGACCATTGGCCAAACCCATCAATACTGGCGGGATTGGATGACATTTTTCTAATATGTATGTAAGCCTTTATTCAGCAAGGCAACATGTTTTGATTATATCCAAGTTTGCTCACGAGCTGCGCCTATGCTCTGGAACACACTACCAAGAACAATTCGATTAATTCCCAACACCCACACCTTCAAGCAGGCCCTAAAAACGCATTCTTTTAGACTAGCCTATCACCTCACTGCCCTGATCTAATCTAATCCCATTCTGCCCTTCACAAAATGTACTTCCAATTATTATCCCCTGTATCTTCTGGTTCCTTCCACTCCATGTACTTTTTTACACTCTGAACCTGCAGCTGGTTTTGAATCCCCTATTATTTTGATGGCTGGACCATACAGTCAGGGCCAGAAATATTTGGACAGTGACACAAGTTTTGTTATTTTAGCTGTTTACAATAACATGTTCAGAAATACAATTATATATATAATATGGGCTGAAAGTGCACACTCCCAGCTGCAATATGAGAGTTTACACATCCAAATCGGAGAAAGGGTTTAGGAATCATAGCTCTGTAATGCATAGCCTCCTCTTTTTCAAGGGACCAAAAGTAATTGGACAAGGGACTCTAAGGGCTGCAATTAACTCTGAAGGCGTCTCCCTCGTTAACCTGTAATCAATGAAGTAGTTAAAAGGTCTGGGGTTGATTACAGGTGTGTGGTTTTGCATTTGGAAGCTGTTGCTGTGACCAGACAACATGCGGTCTAAGGAACTCTCAATTGAGGTGAAGCAGAACATCCTGAGGCTGAAAAAAAAAGAAAAAATCCATCAGAGAGATAGCAGACATGCTTGGAGTAGCAAAATTAACAGTCGGGTACATTCTGAGAAAAAAGGAATTGACTGGTGAGCTTGGGAACTCAAAAAGGCCTGGGCGTCCACGGATGACAACAGTGGTGGATGATCGCCGCATACTTTCTTTGGTGAAGAAGAACCCGTTCACAACATCAACTGAAGTCCAGAACACTCTCAGTGAAGTAGGTGTATCTGTCTCTAAGTCAACAGTAAAGAGAAGACTCCATGAAAGTAAATACAAAGGGTTCACATCTAGATGCAAACCATTCATCAATTCCAAAAATAGACAGGCCAGAGTTAAATTTGCTGAAAAACACCTCATGAAGCCAGCTCAGTTCTGGAAAAGTATTCTATGGACAGATGAGACAAAGATCAACCTGTACCAGAATGATGGGAAGAAAAAGTTTGGAGAAGAAAGGGAACGGCACATGATCCAAGGCACACCACATCCTCTGTAAAACATGGTGGAGGCAACGTGATGGCATGGGCATGCATGGCTTTCAATGGCACTGGGTCACTTGTGTTTATTGATGACATAACAGCAGACAAGAGTAGCCGGATGAATTCTGAAGTGTACCGGGATATACTTTCAGCCCAGATTCAGCCAAATGCCGCAAAGTTGATTGGACGGTACTTCATAGTACAGATGGACAATGACCCCAAGCATACAGCCAAAGCTACCCAGGAGTTCATGAGTGCTAAAAAGTGGAACATTCTGCAATGGCCAAGTCAATCACCAGATTTTAACCCAATTGAGCATGCATTTCACTTGCTCAAATCCAGACTTAAGACGGAAAGACCCACAAACAAGCAAGACCTGAAGGCTGCGGCTGTAAAGGCCTGGCAAAGCATTAAGAAAGAGGAAACCCAGCGTTTGGTTATGTCCATGGGTTCCAGACTTAAGGCAGTGATTGCCTCCAAAGGATTCGCAACAAAATATTGAAAATAAAAATACTTTGTTTGGGTTTGGTTTATTTGTCCAATTACTTTTGACCTCCTAAAATGTGGAGTGTTTGTAAAGAAATGTGTACAATTCCTACAATTTCTATCAGATATTTTTGTTCAAACCTTCAAATTAAACGTTACAATCTGCACTTGAATTCTGTTGTAGAGGTTTCATTTCAAATCCAATGTGGTGGCATGCAGAGCCCAACTCGCGAAAATTGTGTCACTGTCCAAATATTTCTGGACCTAACTGTATATGACAAGTTTTTGGGTTTTGTTCTCCTCTGCTCCCCCAATTTACCTTTTGTGCCTCCCCTATTTCCTCATAGACTGTAGCTTACGAGCAGGGCCCTCACTCCTCTTGGTATCTGAATTTTGTATTGTCTCATGTTGTCTGTAGATGTCCCCTCTGAATTGTAAAGAGCAGTGGAATATCTTGGCGCTATATAAATAAAAATTATTAATATTAGTATTGTGCTGCTTTATAAGGTTTGGTAAAGGGTTGGACATCACTTGGTTGAGTGGCTACCTCCAACAGATGGCACTGGTGACTCTTTTTTCCTAATATACACTAAAGCAACAGAATAACCAATATGAAATGGTGATAGTTCACCTTATCTATACATAAAACTTCACAATAGAATGGTAAATAATCACAAAACTATATAGTATTAAACTAATAAATGTAATTGATATGTAATTAAAAATATAGCAATTAATTTGGTGTGGAGACTGGAGTCTGTAGGCTTTTTCCTTCTGTGGTAGCTTGTATTGCGTGGTATGTTCGACATCTGATATTGCATTCTGTGATGTTATATGGTTCCCAATATTATTCAATGCCTTATTAGATTAACCATAATGTGTACCATTTTACACTATCATAATCCCCTGCTCCAGATACATTTCTTTCTGAACTTTCTTAAGCTTATTTGCTCCCCACCATTTTAATTGTTATATTTTTAACGATGTATCAATAAAATTCATATACTTTTGGGATTATTTATAGGGATGATCGAATACATCAAATATTCGGCTTCGCGAATATTTTCCGAATAGGTCGCCGCTATTCGACTATTCACGAATATTCAATGCGCAATGTAAGTCTATGGGAAACCCGAATAACAACTATTCGGAACTATTCGGGCTTCCCATAGACTTACATTGCGTATCGAATATTTGCACAGCGGCGACCTATCAATCGGATATTCGCGAAGCCGAATAATTGAGGTATTCGATCATCCCTAACTATTTACCCTCTTTTTGTGAAGTGACACTTTTTTTCTGTCTAGGACAGAGATAATTTGTTTTGATTTGACCTTTCTAACCGCCATGAAAATTAGTTACCTTCAAAAAAATGCAAAGATCCCTTCACACATACCGTCTTTTTCAAAACTACCAGTGAACAAATTGTTGTCAATATTTTTTGAAAAATTCCATCATTACCCAAATTCCCACATTATACCCCATGTGAAATGATTGGCACCTGCAAACACCATTTGTTTTTGCAGCGCGGCAGTGACTGCTTTCCTGCTGTTACAGGCATTGAGTGAGGTCATGTCCCTCTAGTTGATATACGACCGGTATTATGCATATCGAACACTCACGGCCATGTGACCGCCGTTCCCGGCTCTGAAACCAGTGAATCTTCAAAGTGCACAGTGTAAGCGTTGAGAGGATTCACAAGTCTTCAATCACATAGAGCAGGGGTGGGGAAACTCCAGCCCACGGGCCGTATGTGGCCCCCGATGACTTTTTATGCGGCCCCTGGGCACATTCCCGGGGACTGAAGTCCTTGGGTGGCAGCTGCGGTTTTGTCGGCTGCTAGCCCTTTAAATCACCATGTGTGGTGCACATACCATTAGGTCCCCAGCCTGTGCCAGCCTGCGGAGTAATACTTTGTGGTCGGGGTAAGCGTGAGAAGCAGAAGCATCAGGTTTAGATACCTAAGCTGCAATGCCCTGCACATGAGGTAAGAGATATGGCTATATCAGAACTATACTATAGTTCTAATTGGAGGCAATTGCTAATATTTTTATTATTATCATCATTATTATTATTATTATTATTATTATGCCTACTATATATTGGGATAGGATCTTGGAGATGGGAATAACCCTTTAAAGTTAGAATTAAAGATTGATTTAGTTGTAGAGTTAAGGTAAGGGGTACTTTGCAAGTTGCGACATCGCTAGCCGATTGTAGCGATGCCGAGCGCGATAGTTCCTGCCCCCGTCGCACATGCGATCTCTTGTGATAGCTGCCGTAGCGAACATTATCACTATGGCAGCTTCACATGCACTTACCTGCCCTGCGACGTCGCTCTGGCCGGCGACCCGCCTCCTTCCTAAGGGGGCGGGTCGTGCGGCGTCACAGCGACGTCACATGGCAGGCGGCCAATAGAAACGGAGGGGCGGAGATGAGCGGGACGTAAACATCCCGCCCACCTTCTTCCTTCCTCATTGTAGGCGGGACGCAGGTAAGGAGATGTTCCTCGCTCCTGTGGCTTCATACACAGTGATGTGTGCTGCCGCAGGAACGAGGAACAACATCGTACCTGTCGCTGCAGCGAAATTATGGGAAATGACCGACACTACACAGATCACCTATTTTCAACGCTTTTGCGATCGTTTATCGGTGCTTCTATGCTTTACACGTTGCGACGTCGTTACCGGCGCCGGATGTGCGTCACTTTCGATTTGACCCCGACGAGATCGCAGTAGCGATGTCGCAATGTGCAAAGTACCCCTTAGGCTTACAATCAGAGATGAGGTTATGGTCAGGGTTAGGGATAGGATATTAAAACTGCTACATGAAAATGTATAAAAAATAAAACATTTAACTTTATTTTTCTAATTTTACATCTCATTTTTCAGCAAAAAGGGAAAAATAACTAGAAGGATTGATTTGCTGCAAACTAAATTGTGTAGAATTTTTGAAAATTTGCTGGTCGGGTGAATTTGAACAATTTGTTGTTTGCTTTGTGTGAATCATCAAAAATGTCTGTCGCCATTTTACACAATGCAGGAGATTGCATCGGGCTAAAAAGGTTCATATGACCTCGGGCATAGCCTGGATAGTGTTATCACTGCTCACAGCTTAGCCATAAAGATAGGAAGAGAAAAGCATAAAACAATGAACAAATCCTACAGATATAATGTGACAGCATAGCAGTGAACGGTTTCCTTCCGCTCAGCTATAGCCATATATGTTGATAAAATATTACATTATTAAGACTGTGTTCATATTAAAGAGCTTGAAGCTGATTGGATAAAGTCCTCGGTGACCTCGGAATGTGAGATTCGCCATGAATTCAAATTTAAAATTTGAAGACACTGGCAAATTTGAATTTTAAAAGATTGTCTCATCTGCTGAATAATAATGAAGTGACTATTGTGATTTAGTGATAAGGGGTTCAATACATGACTGTTATTATTATTATTATTTATTATTATAGCACCATTTATTCCATGGCGCTTTACAAGTGGAAGAGAGTATACGTACAACAAACATTAACAGTACAAAACAGACTGCTATAGGAGGAGAGAGGACCCTACCCGCGAGGGCTCACAGTCTACGGGGAATGGGTGATGGTACAATAGGTGAGGACAGAGCTGGTTGCGCAGTGGTGTACTGGACTGAGGGCTATTGTAGGTTGTAGGCTTGTTGGAAGAGGTGGGTCTTGAGGTTCCTCTTGAAGCTTTCCACGGTAGGGGAGAGTCTGATATGCTGAGGTAGAGTGTTTCAGAGTATGGGGGAGGCACGGAAGAAATCTTGTACGCGATTGTGGGAAGAGGAGATAAGAGAGGAGTAGAGAAGGAGATCTTGTGAGGATCTGAGGTTGCGTGCAGGTAGGTACCGGGAGACTACGTCACATGTAGGGAGGAGACAGATTGTGGATGGCTTTCTATGTCATGGTTAATGTTTTGAACTGGAGTTGTTGGGCGATGGGAAGCCAGTGAAGGGATTGGCAGAGTTGTGAAGCTGGGGAGTAGCAAGGGGAGAGGTGGATTAAGCGGGCCACAGAGTTTAGGATACATTAGAGGGGTGCAAGAGTGTTGGAAGGGAGGCCAGAGAGCAGGAGGTTGCAGTAGTCGAGGCGGGAGATGATGAGGGCATGCACTAATGTTTTTGCTGATTCTTGGTTAAGGAAAGCACGGATCCGGGAGATATTTTTGAGTTGTAGTCTGCATGAGGTGAAGAAGGCTTGGATGTGTGGCTTGAAGGATAGAGCAGAGTCGAGGATTTCTCCAAGGCAACGAGCTTATGAGACTGGGGAGAGTGAGCAACCATCAAGTTTGATGGAAAGGCTTGTTGGAGGAGATGAGTGAGGAGGAGAAAAGACAATGAACTCTGTTTTGTCCATGTTAAGCTTTAGGAATCACGCAGGGAAGATGGATAAAATAGCAGACAGACATTGTGGAATTTTGGTTAGTAGAGAGGTAATGTCAGGTCCAGAGAGGAAGATCTGTGTGTCATCGGCATAGAGATGATACTGAAAGCCGTGGGACTCTATGAGCTGTCCCAGGCCGAAGGTGTAGATTGAGAACAGCAGGGGTCCTAGAACTAAGCCTTGGGGGACACCGACAGATAGAGGGCGAGATGAGGAAGTGGTGTGAGAATGGGAGACGCTGAAAGTTTGGTCGGTTATGTATGAGGAGATCCAAGATAGGGCCAAGGCTGTGATGCCCAGAGATGAGAGAATCTGTAGTAGGAGGGAATGGTCTACTGTGTCAAAGGCAGAGGACAGGTCCAGAAGGAAGAGGATAGAGTAGTGTCACTTGGCTTTGGCGGTTAGTAGATCATTGGTGACTTTGGTTAGGGCAGTTTCAGTAGAGTTATGTGGTCGGAAGCCAGATTGTAGCTGGTCAAAGAGGGAGCAGGAGGAGAGGTATGAGGACAGTTCAAGATGGACATGCTGTTCCAGTAGTTTTGAGGCATAGGGGAGAAGGGATATGGGGCGATAGTTTGACACAGAGGATGGGTCAAGGGAGGGCTTTTTGAGGATGGGTGTCATGGAGGCATGTTTAAAGCAGGAGGGGAATACACCACTTGTTAGTGATAGGTTGAAGAGATGGGTTAGGGCTAGGATGAGGACTGCGGTGATGTTGGGGATGAGGTGCGATGAGAGCAGGTCCAGTGAACAGGTGGTTAGATGTCATCTTGAGAGTAGAGTGTAAAAATTGTTTTCTGTCATGTTGGAGAAGTTGGATTTGGAGGAAGAGGGCTGAGTAGCTATGATGAGGGGCCGTGGTGATTGTGGGCCAAAGCTTGCTCTGATGTTGTCAAACTTCTGTTTGAAGAAAGAGGCAAAGTCTTCAGCTGAGATGATAGGAGAGGGAGGTGGTGCTGGAGGATGGTGGAGAGAATTAAAAGTGTTGAATAGCTGTTTAAGGTTGTGAGAGAGAGAGAGGATATGAGGGATGAGAAGTAGGTTTGTTTTGCAGCAGTGAGTGTGGACTTGAAAGTGGTGAGGTACTCTTTATATGCAATGAAGTGCTCAGTGGAATGAGACTTCTTCCATCTGCGCTCAGCAATTCTGGAAGCCCGTCTCAGTTCTTTAGTCTGCCTCGTGTTCCAGGGTTGCCTGTTGATTGTGCGGGTTTTGGTGTGTGTGAAGGGGGCAGCTGATTCGAGAGCTGCAGAGATTGTAGTGTTGTATAAAGTTGCAGCAGCATCTGGATCATGTAAAAATGCAATGTGTGTGAGAGGGAGAAGGGACTGAGAAAGTGCGTGTAAATCAAGGTGTTTGATATTTCTGCGAGGGTGTGAAAGTTTGTGGAGGGGGGGGTTGCATACTTGGAGAATAGAGGGAAGAGAATGTGAATAGGTTGTGGTCAGACAGGGGGAGAGGTGAGTTAGAGAGGTTAGATAGGGAACAGAGGCGAGTGAAGATCAGGTCCAGCGTGTGGCCATCTTCAATAAACACAAGTGACCCAGTGCCATTGAAAGCCATGCATGCCCATGCCATCACGTTGCCTCCACCATGTTTTACAGAGGATGTGGTGTGCCTTGGATCATGTGCCGTTCCCTTTCTTCTCCAAACTTTTTTCTTCCCATTATTCTGATACAGGTTGATCTTTGTCTCATCTGTCCATAGAATACTTTTCCAGAACTGAGCTGGCTTCATGAGGTGTTTTTCAGCAAATTTAACTCTGGCCTGTCTATTTTTGGAATTGATGAATGGTTTGCAGCTAGATGTGAACCCTTTGTATTTACTTTCATGGAGTCTTCTCTTTACTGTTGACTTAGAGACAGATACACCTACTTCACTGAGAGTGTTCTGGACTTCAGTTGATGTTGTGAACGGGTTCTTCTTCACCAAAGAAAGTATGCGGCGATCATCCACCACTGTTGTCATCCGTGGACGCCCAGGCCTTTTTGAGTTCCCAAGCTCACCAGTCAATTCCTTTTTTCTCAGAATGTACCCGACTGTTGATTTTGCTACTCCAAGCATGTCTGCTATCTCTCTGATGGATTTTTTCTTTTTTTTCAGCCTCATAATGTTCTGCTTCACCTCAATTGAGAGTTCCTTAGACCGCATGTTGTCTGGTCACAGCAACAGCTTCCAAATGCAAAACCACACACCTGTAATCAACCCCAGACCTTTTATCTACTTCATTGATTACAGGTTAATGAGGGAGACGCCTTCAGAGTTAATTGCAGCCCTTAGAGTCCCTTGTCCAATTACTTTTGGTCCCTTGAAAAAGAGGAGGCTATGCATTACAGAGCTATGATTCCTAAACCCTTTCTCCGATTTGGATGTGAAAACTCTCATATTGCAGCTGGGAGTGTGCACTCTCAGCCCATATTATATATATAATTGTATTTCTGAACATGTTTTTGTAAACAGCTAAAATAACAAAACTTGTGTCACTGTCCAAATATTTCTGGACCTAACTGTAGAAGTTTGGAGACAGATGAGTGGGAAGTGTCAATGGGGATATTGAAATCACTCATGATGATGGTGGGGATGTCGGTGGAAAGGAAGTGTAGTAGCCAGGTGGTGAAATGGTCAAAAAAAGCAGTGGCTGGAGGGGGCATTGATGCGTATGGAGTGCACCTCAAAAGATGGGAGAGTAACAGAGGGTGGTAGAGGAATTGGTGTAAAGGAGCATTGGTCGGACAGGAGCAAACCAACTCCTCCACCATGCTTGTTGCTGGGGCGGTGGGTGTGAGAGAGTTGGAGACAGCCATAAGAAAGTGCAGCAGGAGAGGCTGTGTCAGAGGGGGTGAGCCAGGTTTCTGTGATGGTGAGGAAGGAAAGTTTATTAGTGATGAAAAGATCATGAATGTAGGATAATTTGTTGCACACAGAGCGAGCGTTCCGTTGTTAGGCTATGTTCACACAGGGCGTTTTTGCAGTGTTTTTTTCCTGACCAAAACCTGATCTTGTGGCAGAAATTCTCCTGGCAGTTTTCTGCAGTTTTGGTGTGGTTTTGGTTTGTTTTATGTCATTTTTGGTGCGTTTTTTATGGCGTTTTTGGTGTGTTTTGACGCGGTTTTGGTGTGTTTCTTTATGGCCACTGTGATGGATGCTGCGGGACGGAGAACAAGTAATTGCCCGGCACTGGAGTCAGCTGATCTGAACTCAGCTGAACTCCACAGCCCGCACATGCTGCGATGGATGCAGGTTAACAGCAGTTACTGCCCGCTGGCAATAACTTGTGACCGTGTACAGGCTGTGACGTCAGGAGTTCAGCTGAGTTCAAATCAGCTGACTACAGTGCCGGACAATTACTTGTTCAATGTCCCCCTGCATCCATCACAGCGTGTGCAGGCTATAGAGTTCAGCTGAATTCAGATCAGCTGAGTCCAGTGCCATTCAATTACTTGTTCTGTGTCCTTCTGCATCCATCACAGCATGTGCAGGCTGTGGAGTTCAGCTGAGGTCGGCTGGCACTGGAGTCAGCTGATCTGAACTCCTGACCTCACAGCCTGCACACACCGCGATGGATGCAGTGGGCCACAGAACAAGTAATCGGCCGGCACTGGAGTCAGGTGATCTGAACTCAGCTGAACTCCTGGCTTCACAGACAGCAAAACAAGTAATCAGATGAGCTGACTCCAGTGCCGGCTGATTACTTGTTCTGTGTCCCGCTGCATCCATCGCAGCGTGTGCGGGCTGTGGGGTCAGGAGTTCAACTGAGTTCACTCAGCTGAACTCTACAGCCTGCACACGCTGCGATAAATGCAGCGGGACACAGAACAAATAATCGTCCGGCACTGGAGTCAGCTGATCTGAACTCAGCTGAACTCCTGATCACACAGCCCGCACATGGTCACACGTGATCGGCAGCAGGCAGTGACTGCTGTTAACCTGCATCCATCGCAGCGTGTGCGGGCTGTAAGGTCAGGAGTTCAGCTGAGTTCAGATCAGCTGACTCCAGTGTCGGGCGATTACGAGTTCTGTGTCGCGCTGTCATGTTAGGTCACATCCTACTTTTCATCAGGTTTTGACACCAAAGAGTTGCCATTCAAAGAGTTTTCTTTATTTTCATGACTCTGAAAATTGTAGATTCACATTGAAGGCATCAAAACTATGAATTAACACATGTGGAATGAAATACTTAACAAAAAAGTGTGAAGCAACCGATAATATGTCTTATATTCTAGGTTCTTCAAAGTAGC
Organism: Anomaloglossus baeobatrachus; assembly: GCF_048569485.1. Lineage (NCBI taxonomy): Eukaryota > Metazoa > Chordata > Amphibia > Anura > Aromobatidae > Anomaloglossus > Anomaloglossus baeobatrachus. Next base: position 95,784,856 of record NC_134353.1, on the reverse strand, counting down.
CACCTTTTGATTTCATTTACTGCTTTGCACACTCTTGGCATTCTCTTGATGAGCTTCAAGAGGCAGTCACCGAAAATGGTTTTCACTTCACAGGTGTGCCCTGTCAGGTTTAATTAGTGGGATTTCTTGCCTTATAAATCGGGTTGGGACCATCAGTTGTGTTGTGCAGAAGTCTGGTGGATACACAGCTGATAGTCCTACTGAATAGACTGTTAGAATTTGTATTATGGCAAGAAAAAAGCAGCTAAGTAAAGAAAAACAAGTGGCCATCATTACTTTAAGAAATGAAGGTCAGTCAGTCTGAAAAATTGGGAAAACTTTGAAAGTATCCCCAAGTGCAGTGGCAAAAACCATCAAACGCTATAAAGAAACTGGCTCACATGAGGACCACCCGAGGAAAGGAAGACCAACAGTCACCTCTGCTGCTTAGGACAAGTTTATCCGAGTCACCAGTCTCAGAAATCGCAGGTTAACAGCAGCTCAGATTAGAGACCAGGTCAATGCCATACAGAGTTCTAGCAGCAGACACATCTTTAGAACAACTGTTAAGAGGAGACTGTGTGCAGCAAGCCTTCATGGTTAAATAGCTGCTAGGAAACCACTGCTAAGGACAGGCAACAAACAGAAGAGACTTGTTTGGGCTAAAGAACACAAGTAATGGACATTAGACCAGAGGAAATCTGTGCTTTGGTCTGATGAGTCCAAATTTGAGATCTTTGGATCCAACCACCGTGTCTTTGTGCGACGCAGAAAAAGTGAACGGATGGACTCTACATGCCTTGTTCCAACCGTGAAGCATGGAGGAGGAGGTGTGATGGTGTGGGGGTGCTTTGCTGGTGAGACTGTTGGGGATTTATTCAAAATTGAAGGCATACTGAACCAGCATGGCTACCACAGCATCTTGGAGCGGCATGATATTCCATCCAGTTTGCGTTTAATTGGACCATCATTTATTTATCAACAGGACAATGACTCCAAACACACCTCCAGGCTCTGTAAGGGCTATTCGACTAAGAAGGAGAGTGATGGGGTGCTACGTCAGATGACCTGGCCTCCACAGTCACCAGACCTGAACCCAATCGAGATGGTTTGGGGTGAGCTGGACCGCAGAGTGAAGGCAAAGGGCCAACAAGTGCTAAGCATCTCTGGGAACTCCTTCAAGACTGTTGGAAGACCATTTCTGGTGACTACCCCTTGAAGCTCATCAAGAGAATACCAAGAGTGTGCAAAGAAGTAATCAAAGCAAAAGGTGGCTACTTTGAAGAACCTAGAAATTAAGACATATTATCAATTGTTTCACACTTTTTTGTTAAGTATTACATTCCACATGTGTTAATTCACAGTTTTGATGCCTTCAATGTGAATCTACAATTTTCAGAGTCATGAAAATAAAGAAAGCTCATTGAATGAGTAGGTGTGTCCAAACTTTTAGTCTGTACTGTGTGTATATATATATATATATATATATATATATATATATATATATATATATATATATATATATATATATCTATGAAGTGAGAAATATGAAAAAATGGCTAACAGAATATCTGGATAAATTACCAAATTTCAGTTAGCGCAGCCCAAAACCATGAATTGTTTTTTCTTTCAAGCTTCCTGGTGGATTAATCCCCCGGCCTGGACGTAGGAGCATCCATTATCACATTAGTTGTGCCTACACAATGACAGTCAGTTACCATATCACCTTGATCTAATAGTCTTCAATCCATACTAGATCTTCTTCTCTATACTCCCTTCTTATCTCCTCTTCACACAATTGCATACAAGATTTCTCCCGTGCCTCCCCCATACTCTGGAACGCTTTACCCCAACATATCAGACTCCCACCTACCGTGGAAACCTTCAAAAATAAACTGAGGACCCACCTCTTCCGACAAGCCTACAACTTGCAGTAACCCTCATTCCACTGTACCATGGCACAACCTGCTCTACCCTCACCTGTTGTACCCTCACCCATCCCGTGTAGACTGTGAGCCCTAGCGAGCAGGGTCCACTTTCCTCCTGTACTAGTTTATGCCTTGTATTGTTCATGATCATTGTACTTGTCTATGTATGCCCCTTTTTCACTTGTAAAGTGCCATGGAATAAATAGCGTTATAAATAATAAATAATCTATTATATATTTTTTTTATTAAAGTATCATTGTATAGACTAAAGTCTAAAGAAAGAGTCTGTTGAGCTCTGTTTCACTACCATGTTCATCTATGAGTCTAATCATAATTTTGGAATCTTCTCTACTCCATCCAAGCTGGGGAATCTACTTGTGCAAACATTTTTTTTTAAGTCTTAAATCTGTCCAAAACCAATTTTACACAAACTCCATCGACTTCATCTAATGAAAATGAGAAGACGTTTGTTGGAAATGATTATTACATTTGGTAGACAATGAAAAAATGCAAAAAAGGTTGCAATCTACTCCTATTAATCAGAGTAAAATGAATAAATAGCGAAAATGCTCAGTCTATAGTCTGAAAAAAATTAAAGGGAATCTGTCAGCGAGTTTTTACTATTTCATTTGAGAGGAGCAAAATATAGGGGCATAGATGCTGATTCTAGAGATGAGTCACTTGCTAAACAGCTTGCTGTAGTTTCAATGCAATCAGTGTTTTAGCAGCAGGACATTATCCCTGCCGGACTAGGTGGCACATGCCAGGCAGTCCAGCTAATCTTTGCAACCTGGCCCTCACCACTGATTGGCAGCTTGCTGTCAATGTAGAGAGTACACAGGAATATGCCAATCAGTGGTGTAGGTGGGGTCAGCATTCAAAGCAGTGCTAGGGTATGTGACCATGTAGCAGATTTGTGAGCAGATTTTGTGTACACAAAGCTGCATGTTTTGCCATGAAGGACGCAGCGTTTTTTGTGCAGTTTTTTCTTATGTTCTTTCCTGAGCTTTTATGTCATGGTGATCGTGGGGGTTCAGGAGCTGTCCCCTTGAGATCAGTGCTGAGTCACAGCCGGAACCCAGCTCTCACTGCCCGGAGTGGTCCCCATGCCGATCCCGGCATTTTAACCCCCTAAATGCTGCGATTAAGGCTATGTGCGCACAGTGCGTTTTTTCACGGCGTTTTTGCGCGTTTTTCGGGTGCGTTTTTGGCCTCAAAACTGCATGACTTTGCTTCCCCAGCAAAGTCTATGAGTTTTCATTTTTGCTGTCCGCACACATCTGTTTTTTTTAAGCTGCGTTTTTGAGCTTGAAAAAAAAAATCGACATGTCAATTCTTTCCTGCGTTTTTCTGCGTTTTCCGCCCATGCAATGCATTGGAAAAACGCAGCAAAACGCAGAGATCAAAAACGCACCAAATCGCGGTAAAAACGCACCAAATCGCGGTAAAAACGCATGCGTTTTTTGATGCGTTTTTTCTACGCAGGTGCGTTTTTGTGCGTTTTTAGCGGCCAAAAACGCACAAAAACGCAGTGTCAAAAAACGCAGCGTGCGCACATAGCCTAATTGTGATTACGTCATTCAGGATGTAGGAAAAGGAATCGCTTATCTCTTCCTGGTAATCAGGTCCCTGTAATGCAATCACGCCATGATGACCCAGGGTTACTGAGCTATGGAAAGCCTCACATATCATGTCGGATGCATGGTGTGTGAGGTGAAGTGTCAGTGCTGCGAGTGTACCACTGACAGATATAATGCCCTGCAGGGATCGAGAACAACCACAAGCACTGCAGTGGATCAGTGATCAGATGCAGGAAAAAATGCAGAAAGAATTGGCATGCTGTTTTCTGCACCACAATCTGCAAGGAAAAATCTGCAAGTCAGGATTCTCATAGACTTTGCTGGAATGCATTTTTCTTTCCAGTATTGGTTAAAATCTGCAAGAAAATAACGCAACAAAAATGCAGCGTGTGCACATGGCCTTACATCTACAGCAGATAAATCAAAGATTTGATAAAAACTGCACCAAGTTGGTCACCACAAAAACGCAGCTACAAAAAAACGCTGTGTGCGGACAGCACTTATGAAAACCCATATACATTGCTGGGGAAGCAATGTCACTGCGTTTTCAGCACAAAAACGCGGTAAAAAACGCCGCTAAAAACGCGGCAAAAACGCCTAGTGCGCACAAGGCCTGAGATGTTCCCTTAAAAAATAGCTAAAAAGTTTCATTAGTGTCCTTATTTTTTAAAATAATTTGCAACTGAAAAATAAATAATAATAATAATAATAATAATAATAATAATAATAATGTTAATAATAATATAAATAATAAAAAATTGCAATAATAATAACAATAATAATAAAAAAGCATTATTATTATTATTAGTAGTAGTAGTAGTAGTAGTAGTAGTAGTAGCAGTAGTAGTAGTATTAATAATGAACAATACTATTACTACTTTTACTACTACTACTACTACTAATAATAATAATAATAATAATAAACAATAGTACTAATAGTACTACTACTACTACTAATAATAATAATAATAAACAATAGTACTAATAGTACTACTACTACTAATACTACTACTACTAATAATAATAATAAACAATACTACTACTACTACTACTACTACTAATAATAATATTATTAATAATAATAATAATAATAATAATAATAATAATAATAATAATAATAATAAACAATACTACTACCACTACTACTACCACTATTATTATTAATAATATTATTAATAATAATAAAAAATACTACTACTACTACTACTACTACTAATAATAATAATAATAATAAACAATACTACTAATACTACTACTACTGCTTCTACTACTACTACTAACAATAATAACAATAATAATAAATAACAATACTACTACTATTACTACTACTATTACTACTACTAATAATAAAATAAACAATACTACTAATACTGCTACTACTGCTTCTACTACTACTACTAATAATAATAACAATAATAACAATAATAAAAAAACAATACTACTACTACTACTACTACTACTACTACTACTAATAATAATAATAATAATAATAATAATAATAAAAATAATAATAAACAATACTACTACTACTGCTACTACTGCTTCTACTACTACTACTACTACTACTAATAATAATAATAATAATAATAATAATAATAATAATAATAATAATAATAAAAGAGTAATAATAATGATAATGACAATAACAATAAAAAAAGTGTAATAATAATAGCACTAATAAGTAAACATAAGTAATAATAATAATAATAATATTTTTTATTTATATAGCACCAACATATTCCGCAGCGCTTTACAATATAATTGAAGATGGTATATTACGGTTTAATATTACATTTTGTGCCATATTGCAATGGGAGAAAAGGAAGATACAAATGGTCCATTAAAGGCTACTTTACACACTGCGATATCGGTCCCGATATCGCTAGTGTGCGTACCCGCCCCCATCTGTTGCGCGACACGGGCATATCGCTGCCCGTGGCGCACAACATCGCCCAGAGCCGTCACACATACTTACCTGTCCGGCGACGTCGCTGTGACCGGCGAACCGCCTCCTTTCTAAGGGGGCGGTCCGTGCGGCGTCACAGCGACGTCACTGAACCGCCGCCCAATCGCAGCGGAGGGGCGGAGATGAGCGGGACGTAACATCCCACCCACCTCCTTCCTTCCGCATAGCGGCCGGGAGGCAGGTAGGGAGACGTTCCTCGCTCCTGCGGCGTCACACGCAGCGATGTGTGATGCCGCAGGAACGAGGAACAACCTCGTTACTGCTGAAGTAACGATAATTGGGAATGGACCCCCGTGTCGCCGATTAGCGATTTTTCACTGTTTTGCAACGATGCAAAATCGCTAATCGATGTCACACGCAACGGCATCGCTAATGCGGCCGGATGTGCGTCACGAATTCCGTGACCCCAACGACTCCGCATTAGCGATGTCGTAGCGTGTAAAGCCCGCTTAAGGTATATATTTCCTCTCAATGTTAATGTCATAAAGTGTTCTCCAGGAGCGAGCGTATGAATATTACATGTGCTGTAAGGTGCCTCATCCTTAAACAAATCATATATTTATAAATTCCCCCTCTTATTGCTAACCACACACAAACTGTGATTTCTCTTATTGCTTTGAAGTCGCGGCTCCAGTCTGGTCTTTCATTTCGGGCCATGTTATCGCATGGCTTATTTCCCCGCTGACTTAGTCCAGGTTGTGCATTCTGCATAGAGCGGTGATTATCTTCACATCGCTCCTCTTTTATTCTCTTGAATTGCTGCTCTTATTCCGCAGATTGTAAATTGTAATGAAAATGACAGGAGCTTAAAGAAGTCACTTAGTATCCTGCGAAACGGGCCGAGCTCTTTCCTCTACATTATTAATACCGCTTTATTGATATATTGAGAAACATATATTTTATCTCAATGTTTAATATGAGTTTGGTTTAGCCGTATATCCTTTATATGATGGATGGTCGATTTATATCCCATCTGTACATAAGTAGTTATGTTTAGTTTTATGTTGCCAAGGGGAATAGAGATAAAAATAAAAGGGGAATTTGATAAGGACGGCAATCAAAATAAAATAAAAAATTCACACTCGTCTTTTGAGATCAATCTGAACTTTAAACTAATGTGTCAGAGAGATTGAGCCGGACTTCACAATTACACAAAGGGGGACATATTTTTAAACATTTTCTGCCACATTTTCTCCCCTAATATTGTTCTTAGCCTATGCCAGATTTATCATCTGTAGATGTATATGATGTGGGCTTCTGTTGGGGACATACTGCGGCTCCTTTATATAGTGTGTCTGTGCAGGGAAAATACACAGCAGAACCTTTCCACAGCAAAATCAGCTCTTGCAGGGGTTTCAGGCTTAGGCTGGGGCCACATTGGATGCAGTATGCTAGCTCCTACTGTGCTGTGAGTGTAAGTCGATTATCATGCCACTGTGATCAGATCCTGCGATCAGGTCACAGCTGCAGAGGAGAGGACGGGCGCTGCAAAGGAGAGGGAGGGATTAATCTCCCGATCTCCTCCATTGTTAGCTGTTGTAATTATTACACTGCACTCCGGTGTCATCCGAGTGCAGTGCGATATTTCACTCGCACCCATAGACTTGTATGGGTGTGAGTGAATACAGATTAGATTCCACCACTGTTTTATTGGGCCGATTAGGTCTGAGAAAATAATCGCAGACGGGAACGGGCCTATGGAGTAACCTGGGTGCCTGTGGAATGCGATAACTGTAGCTTTAGTTGCCATTTCAGAAAAAACTGTCAAGTGTAATTGTGTTGCCCAGGGATAGGGAGTACTCAGATCCGGGAAAAGGGGTCACTTCTGTACATATCACGGTGGCGTGACCCGATCTGTGATCCCAGGCTTCACAACAAAAAGGGGATTAGGTAAAGGAGATTGTCCGTGACGCCACCCGTGGGTTGCGGTAATGAGATGGTGGCACCGCCGCTGCCTCTGGTGACCGTGCCCGTGGTGGTGGTGGGGCAGCAAGGTGGAATCCCTTCCACGGGTAGGGAATGTGTAGTCCCGGGGCCCAATTGGGAGTTGTGGTGGTGGCAGGGATTGCAGGAAGCAGGAAACTCACAGTTTGGTTGTCTTGGTGTTGGATGAAGCTAGGCTGATGTGTGTGGTCAGAAAACACAGAGTCCTCTGTAAACCAACTTGACGGTGACCGGGAGCCTTTTGGAGGGGTGTGCTGGTCCCACACACGGTGCAATGAGCAGGAGCCCTCTTTTGTTGCACTGCACCTTGTAGTCTGCTTAGCTCCTCTGGTTGGAACGGGGGAAGTCCACTTCCCTGCACTATTCCGGGTTCCCCATGCCGGCGGGCCACTACCTTGCCTGGTCCACTTTGGGTCCCCTCCTAGTGCCTGACCTGTTCCCGCAGTCCAGGGGCTCCAACCCCTGACCGCTCTGCAACTTTCTCTGCAGCCCAAGAGACACACTCCTGACTGCTCTGCTGCTCTCCTCCAACTGACTAAACTCCTCCCCTGCTGCTCTTTTCAGCTCCCCACTAGGGGGGAGGGGCAGCTGCTCATATGCACCATGTGGGGGTGTGTGTTTGTAATCCCAAGGAGGAAGCGATTCCTGTACCCTTGGTGGGGGGTACAGTCATCTGTGACTACCTGGTTTTGCCAGGGCGTCACGTAATTCTGGCCATTACATGATTTATAGCATGCATTTTTCATAAATTCTCACCTTTGCAGTCTCTCTAGTGTTCAGTTGTCTCTGAGCTAGTGGTTGGAGACTAGCTGCTATTATGTCTCCCATGCTTAGTGCAGTGCACAGAGATATCAGGAATTCTAGCTCTATTGGTTCAATAGTACCTGTCCAAAAGCAATTTCAGTATAGAGGACATCACATAGCAAAACTAAGCCGGCTAGCTGTGAATCCAGCAATAGAGTGAAATAAAATAGTTATCAAAACTATCTGTCACAAAGAGCCCGGCATCACCAACTGTCATGGATCTGGAAACTACAGGTTCTCATGTATGTAAATCACTGTGGAATTAATAGTGCTACAGTATATAAGTGAATAAATATTATATTATTATTTTGCCACTCTGCCTACTAACTTCTCTGATGTCTGTGATCAGCGCAGGGTGACACGGATGTCAACCGACATACATAAGCAGGCTGGCAAGAGTTAATCTTTGCTGGGCTTCTTGTTAGCTCTTTTGATCACATGCTGTGGGGGAGCCACTCATTTTTGCTTTCCTCCTATATACGCTGGTTGGACTCTTCCTTTAATGCCAGCTATAGTTTATCTATACTGGTCTGGTGAGGTGTTGTGATCCAGACTAACTGGTGGTTGTTGTGCATTATTGCTGTGAGTGGTTGTGGTGTTAAATCTTATCTTTTTGTTGCTGCCATCCAGCTCTTGCTTTTCTCCTTAGTCTCTTACTGTTTATACCTGTGAGTTTGCAGAGTGTCTGAGTATTGCTGTTAAAGCCAGTCTTTCTTAATCTATGTTTCCATAACACTTCTGCCCCTGGACGGAATAACAGATTAGATCTGTTCAGGATAAAAGTAAGGCATAGGACTTCGGCATCTCCACCTTCAGGAGTAATCTGACGTCAAGGATAGCATGAGAAAAAGTATTGGAACCCACTGTCCCCCACTATCCTGCAGTCATATTGTGACACTATCAGGACCAATTGTGTCTTTATTCTTTCCCTCAATTTTTTATTTCCTCATCCACTCCCCTCCCTTCTTCATAGTCTCCAATAAGCAGTTAAAATCATAGCCATCAGTGAGCTGGTAGTCAATTTTTCAGAGCGGATAGTGGCAGCTTTTAAGAGTGAATGGTGAGTTAAAGAAGAAAAAAGAGAAGTGGCTCATAAGGGGAGAAAGAGGCATAACAGTCTGATAAAACATGTTAATATATACAATTTTTATTGTGTTCTAATTAAGTGATTTCTCTGCCTCCTAAAAGATTCTAGTTAATAAAAAACTTTATTTTTCCCTTCATTATTAGTAATCCTGTAGCTGGAATGTTTCCTTTCCTTCACCCAGAGAATCTTCTTAGATCCGTGCAAGATGAAGACAAGATTACACAGAATTAGCATCAAAGTGGGAGCTTTTCTTTTGATTTCCAGATCATGTGACAGGGACGATATGATTGCTACTATTCTTTCTAATCTTTTATTTATAGCATGCCACTGTATGGAGCCATAGTCGGAGAGAAACAATAACAAGGCCAAAATACATACATATGTATCATATAGTGTTTGTTTCCCGACAGAGCTCGCAATCAAAGTGACAATGGTCCTGACTTATCAGTTTTCAGATTCTTTTCTTTATGCTGGATGAAAAATAATTAATGCTGTTGGGGGCCATTGCCTTTAATACAGAGTATAAATGCATAGTGTGCATCTTCTAGCAGTATAGAGACTTTATTGATGAATTCTTAAAAGTTCAGAAAATATCTGCTACTGTGCGATCCAAAAAAAAGATACATACTGCAACATATGCACAATTATTCTGTAAAATATTGCAGTTCCTTAAATTGAACACACAAAGGTGTGATAACAATATATGACCTAGACATGACTATGGGAAGCGTCTCGATGGTGGAACCATGGCTTGTCTAAGAGGCCTACTCCTATTTATATGCATCCTGAGTGTTTCCCACCATTTATTTTCATGCCAAATCAAATAGTTATATCAAATTCCATCACTTTACATTGAAGTGAATGGGAAATAGGGAAATAATTGAGCGCACTCTTTTGATAATTCCACTGGTGGACATAAACAGCAGATGGCTCCTGTGTAAGGACATTATATGGGCCTTTTGCAGCGAAAAAGTTCATCAAAATACACAAATTCACCTGTTTTGGAGGTAGTAATAGGCACACCAGTCTCTTAACGGTACTTTACAGGCTGCGATCTCGCTAGCGAGATCGCAAGCGATCGTACCCACCCCCGTCAGTTGTGCGACACGGTCAAATCGTTGCCCGTGGCGCACAACCTCGCTTACACCCGTCACACATACTTACCTGCCCTGCGACATCACTCTGGCTGGCTAACCGCCTCCTTTCTAAAGGGGGCAGTTCGTGCGGCATCTCAGCGACGTCACACGGCAGGCGTCCAATAGAAGCAGAGGGGCGGAGATGAGCGGGACGTAACATCCCGCCCACCTCCTTCCTTCCGCATTGCCGGTGGAGGCAGGTAAGAAGATGTTCCTCGCTCCTGAGGTGTCACACAGCGATGTGTGGTACCGCAGGAACGAGGAACAACATCGCTAATAAGCAGAGAACGATTTTTGGTTTCAGGACGACCTCTCCGCGGGAAACGATTTTGACCGCTTTTGCGATCGTTTGAGGTCGCTCGTACTTGTCACACACTGTGATATCGTTAATGACGCCGGATGTGCGTCACAAGCACCGTGACCCCGATGATAAAACAAAAATGTCTTTATCCCCCTGCCCCACAGCAGGAAAAATATTGTGTAGTTCAATATGTAAAAATGAAAATAGGTAGCAGTCCCCCCTCACCACCAAAGAGAGAATACTTACATAGGCCACGTGAGCCGTAGTTAAAAGGAACACCTAAGACAGTACAGATTGCTCTTTCTGTATGTGTATGGGCCCACTTTTCCCTTTAGGAGGTTTATTCAGTAGAGATGAGCGGACTTGTGGAAGTTCGGGTTCGGCAGGTTCAGACGGACTTTAGATAAAGGTCTGTTCTGGACCCAGACTTGATCTGAACCCCACTGGCAGCTCAGGTCTGCACCCACAAACAGGCATTCATAAACTGAACACTTGCAGGGGAGGGAAGGCACAAATTTTGTTTAATTTTTTTGTACACAATTCGTACAACAATTTTACCCCAAGTACGAGGCATTCAAACACTGCAAGCGCCTCACACTGGGCTGAGCACCGAGCGTACCCGAGCACAGCAATGCTCACTCGATTGGTTTGCATATGTAAAGTACCAAAACTCTGAACTCGAACCCTGATCTTTTTGTAAAGTCCATATTCGGTATGAATACCAAATTTTATTGTTCGATTTCTCTCATCTCTATTAGCCAGCAATTTTTGTGCAATAACGGATTGTTGACCCATGCTCAGATGCCCTCAAAGAGTGGAATAACCTTTCATGATCCTATGAAGCTTCAGATGCCTTCCATAGAATTTGATCCAATTGCCAATATAATGGCCAGGTAAATTTTGGGCAGCTCTGTAACTCTTGAACCTGCAGTGATTAAAACTTTTTTAGCATATTTCATTTGAAGTAATAGAAAGCACCTGTAATAGTACAGGTTCCTCCAAATTATTTGCCACATCAATGGAGTTAACTAAGGATTAATTTTTGGTAAGTTTCCTCAAAAAAAAGAAAAAAAATGTTGATCACCACTGATCCCCAGCCATACCTACTCGATGCTCCCCCGGTGTCTGCTTCTTGCTTCCTCTCAACATGCTGGCAATGCAAATCAGCCAATCTGAGGGAAGTCACTGCTGCAATGATTGACTAATAGGCCATTTCCTGGCATTTCCTGTATATGAAGCCAAGACCAAGAAGTAGAGACCAGTAAGTATATCTAAAAAAAGATGGAGTGTTACTTAGAATTACTGCGGAGACAGATTTTATCAGAGATGAGCGAACCTGAAATGTAAAGTTTGGGATTCGTAACGAACACTGGGTGTCCGGGGCTCGAACCCGAAGACAATGCCTTAGTTCGGGTACTTTTTGTATGCTAACCACTCCATCGAGCTTCGGGGTGCTCGGGGACGCTCGGTGCTCAGCCTAGTGTGAGACGCTTGCAATCTCTGAATGGCTGTCCCTGGGGATAAAAACGGTATTTTCGGATGATGTGTTTAAACAAAATGTCCACCCTCCCCCTGAAATGCTCTGTTTATGGCTGGCTGTATGTGAGTGGAGAGCCTAGCTGTCCAGTCAAAGACTTCCATTATACTCGTTAGTCAGGTCTTCGCAAAGAGAAAACTTTTCCCCTTAGACCCCACTAAAGCTTCTCATTCGACCAGATCAGTTCCCATACTTTGCACTGATGAGGGGCAATCACCCTGAAACACCGTGTCTGCTAATTGGGGTTTTGATCTGGCATAAATCCTTAGTCATATGAAAAGGCTCGTTAAAGGGTCACTTGTAACTTTTAGGATTGCTACTTCCAATAGGTGGGGCTAGAGTTAATTTCCTTCCTCCCTGGAGAGACAATTCAAGTCAAGGCCATAAGTTTGGGACCCCATTGACTTATACTTATACTTCAGGAACAAGTTCAGGTCGAGTCTCATTCCCATAACAAACTTTTACCTAAAGTCCAGCCGAACCCGGCAAACCCGAACATCTACGGGTCCACTCATCTCTAATTTTAACACCTAAAATATTGGTCATGGCAATATGACAAACTGAAATATCCAAATGTTCTCCACTTTATCTAGAAAATGTATGCTCAATCCACAAAATGTTCTCCATAATGATATTACAGTATTTCCTGTTATCAGGACAGTTCTAAAAAACTGAGACATACAGTTAGGTCCAGAAATATTTGGACAGTGACACAAGTTTTGTTATTTTAGCTGTTTACAAAAACATGTTCAGAAATACAATTATATATATAATATGGGCTGAAAGTGCACACTCCCAGCTGCAATATGAGAGTTTTCACATCCAAATCGGAGAAAGGGTTTTGGAATCATAGCTCTGTAATGCATAGCCTCCTCTTTTTCAAGGGACCAAAAGTAATTGGACAAGGGACTCTAAGGGCTGCAATTAACTCTGAAGGCGTTTCCCTCGTTAACCTGTAATCAATAAAGTAGTTAAAAGGTCTGGGGTTGATTACAGGTGTGTGGTTTTGCATTTGGAAGCTGTTGCTGTGACCAGACAACATGCGGTCTAAGGAACTCTCAATTGAGGTGAAGCAGAACATCCTGAGGCTGAAAAAAAAGAAAAAATCCATCAGAGAGATAGCAGACATGCTTGGAGTAGCAAAATCAACAGTCGGGTACATTCTGAGAAAAAAGGAATTGACTGGTGAGCTTGGGAACTCAAAAAGGCCTGGGCGTCCACGGATGACAACAGTGGTGGATGATCGCCGCATACTTTCTTTGGTGAAGAAGAACCCGTTCACAACATCAACTGAAGTCCAGAACACTCTCAGTGAAGTAGGTGTATCTGTCTCTAAGTCAACAGTAAAGAGAAGACTCCATGAAAGTAAATACAAAGGGTTCACATCTAGCTGCAAACCATTCATCAATTCCAAAAATAGACAGGCCAGAGTTAAATTTGCTGAAAAACACCTCATGAAGCCAGCTCAGTTCTGGAAAAGTATTCTATGGACAGATGAGACAAAGATCAACCTGTACCAGAATGATGGGAAGAAAAAAGTTTGGAGAAGAAAGGGAACGGCACATGATCCAAGGCACACCACATCCTCTGTAAAACATGGTGGAGGCAACGTGATGGCATGGGCATGCATGGCTTTCAATGGCACTGGGTCACTTGTGTTTTTTGATGACATAACAGCAGACAAGAGTAGCCGGATGAATTCTGAAGTGTACCGGGATATACTTTCAGCCCAGATTCATCCAAATGCCGCAAAGTTGATCGGACGGCGCTTCATAGTACAGATGGACAATGACCCCAAGCATACAGCCAAAGCTACCCAGGAGTTCATGAGTGCAAAAAAGTGGAACATTCTGCAATGGCCAAGTCAATCACCAGATCTTAACCCAATTGAGCATGCATTTCACTTGCTCAAATCCAGACTTAAGACGGAAAGACCCACAAACAAGCAAGACCTGAAGGCTGCGGCTGTAAAGGCCTGGCAAAGCATTAAGAAGGAGGAAACCCAGCGTTTGGTGATGTCCATGGGTTCCAGACTTAAGGCAGTGATTGCCTCCAAAGGATTCGCAACAAAATATTGAAAATAAAAATATTTTGTTTGGGTTTGGTTTATTTGTCCAATTACTTTTGACCTCCTAAAATGTGGAGTGTTTGTAAAGAAATGTGTACAATTCCTACAATTTCTATCAGATATTTTTGATCAAACCTTCAAATTAAACGTTACAATCTGCACTTGAATTCTGTTGTAGAGGTTTCATTTCAAATCCAATGTGGTGGCATGCAGAGCCCAACTCGCCAAAATTGTGTCACTGTCCAAATATTTCTGGACCTAATTGTAAGAGAGGGTCAAGTTAAAGTTGATAATGAAGACCATAAGTGCAGTATTTTATTTGGATAGTGGAGTATGCAAAGGGATGAAAAAGCAATTAAAGTTTACAAACTTGGGTAGATTATTATGGAATAGCAAACAGCAAATTTCAGAAAATTGTAAAGTAGAGTTTATGTTCACTAAATTAATTTCAATTATTTTAATGCATAACTAGGTGTTATGTGGTTACAATATTATTAGGAGATTAAATATAGTTATGGTCAGTTTGATAACTGAAGAAAAGCATTCTAGAAAAGAGCTGCAGCACAGGAGAAACCTAAGAATTTTTTTTAATGTTTGCTAGATGAAGTAAGTAATGATATAAGAAGAGAAAGAATTGAGAAGGGATTTAAGATGGTAGAAATGGACTTTCATATAAATTCTAGATTGTTGTTTGATAATCCGACAGTGGAGTCACATTGATATAACATTACAGCAAAGGTTTACCATATATATAAGATGCCCCAGATTATAAGACGTACCCCAAATTTAGAGGAGGAAAATAGGAAAAATAATTTTTAATGTTAAAATGAGGGTCCGTCTTATAATCCTGTGTATTAATCCTAATGCTTGCCAGAAGGGAGCCACTCAGGAAAATCACAGGAGGCAGAGTCGGCAGAGGTGAGGGTGTTGCAGCTCAGAAGGGTCAGTGGACGGAGGGTTGGCGATACTGCGAGCTTGGGGGTGTCCTGATGGCGGGCACAATTGATCTGCAGGTGGATTGCGGGGGTTTCACTGCAGTGGAGCGAGTCAGGCGGGCCACAGGACGGGGTGTTGTGGCAGCGAAGGGCATCTGATCTCACTGCAGGCTCCATTGAATCGCTCGCGGTTGATGCGATTGACTTCAAGAAAATGGTCGCGAAGATGGCATGTGTACAGAAGGGCCACAGTGACCAGAAGTCCATTGCATCAACTGTGGGCGATTCAATGGACAACACAGTCAGATCAGGCGCCCGCCGCCACTGCCGCCATTGTGACACCCCGTCCTATGACCCTCCTGAGCCACTCACTTCCCTGCAGTGACACCCTCAGTATCGCCGACCCTGCCTCCTATGACCCCACTCCACCACCACTGACCAGTTTGGGGGGAAAAAAGTGTGTCCTACAATCCGGAAAATACGATATATACTGTAAGTGGATTAATGAAATTATTTTATACTTTTGCAATAAACTGCTTAATCTCTAAAGTAGAACAGACCACCTGCCAATCTCTGCTCACATCAATGTTATATTTGGAATAAACTTCATATATACTTCACATTTTATCCTAATGCTAATTTGGAGCTTTGCAGCTTTCCAATTATTTTTATTGATTGGTCACGTACAAACCTCCCGAAATTGCTTGTCTCTTTTAAATTTCCTTTGGACTTTGATTACCACCTTGAGGTGGTTCAGCCCATTCATTAGAATTCATTGTGTTTGGTAACAAAAACATAACCTTCGCGACCTGGGAAATTCAATGGTTCTTCACATCGTACCACATTTAATGTAATGTTTACATCTTTATATCTAGAAATACTTGGAACATTAGGTTAGGCAGGTACATTTTGAATGTTGAATAAATATATTACATTCATTGATATTATTCACTGTTTATTCTTTAGTATGCAATACAATGGATCAGCCATTTGGGACCCACCAGATGCTGGTGCCTATGGGGAGAGCGTAAAATTAACGATTCTTCTACTCACAGACTTCTTCAAAAGCTAAAGTAAAAACAAAATGTAGACAGGGTATTGATCCTGGGAGAAACCATTCATTAGACATAATTTTATCATCCATACAGGTTACGCCCTTCATTGATAATTTCCCTACCTCATAACACAACGTCTAGATTCCCATCATATATATTATTTCCCTAAATCAATAGAGTCGAGTTTAGACTTAGGCAAGACCCGAAGGACTTCGCTCTTTAAAAATTTACTATAATACAGAGACTTGGAGTTTGTGAAGGCCTCAAATATGCACTTAGGTGGAGACGCGAATTGAAGAAGTCAGTCAATAGTACAATTAGAAGGAACTAGTGTATGTTATATAACTAGAGCAAAGAGATGTTGGAAGAATATAACTTTCCTAAAAGTGAAGCAATCACCAGTAAATATCAGTTCTTTTAAGTGACTTAAAATTTCTGTTCTGAAGATGTTTAGACACAATAAATATTACAACTCCCATAGGGTTTTTCATATTGGAAGTTGCAATAAACCGTACATTGTGTAGTGTCTGTGAATTGTAATCCAAGCCTAAAGCCCAGGTTACTTGGACGAGTCTTGCTTCTACGCCCCGTCACACTACAGAAAAGAGGTCTCCTAGCTAGGTGGGTGTGCTGTTACTACTAAGGTAAATCCCTGCAGATCACATTTTGCTGCTTGACATGGCAGGACAGGACCTTTATAAATAAGAGAGCAATGAGAGAGACTAAAGTCCAAAAAGAAACTTTTCTTTACTAAATTAACTGGTGGAATGTATATACATCTGATAGCAGGCATGATACTAAGGGGGGGCTTTACACGTTGCGACATCGCTTCCGAAATATCGTCGGGGTCACGTTGTTAGTGACGCACATCCAGCGCCGGTAACGACCTCGCAATGTGTAAATCCTAGATGCGCCGATAAACGATTGCAAAAGCGTCGAATATCGGTGATCTGTGTAGCGTCGTTCATTTTCATAATGCCAGGTCGACCGCAGGTACGATGTTGTTTGTCGCTCCTACAGCGCCACACATCGCTGTGTGTAAACCCGCAGGAGCGACAAACATCTCCTTACCTGCGTCCCGACGGCAATGCGGAAGGAAGGTGGTGGGCGAGATGTTATGTCCTACTGATCTCCGCTCCTCCGCTTCTATTGGCCGGCCGATTAGTGACGCCGCGGTGACGTCGTTGTGACGCCGAACGCACCTCCCCCTTGAAGGAGGGATAGTTCGGCGGTCACAGCGACGTCACCGAACAGGTATGTGCGTGTGAAGCTGCCGTAGCGATAATGTTCGCTACAGCAGCAATTACCACATATCGCATGTGCGACGGGGGCGGGTACTATCGCGCTCAGCATCGCTAGCCGATGCTAGCAATGTCGCAATGTGTAAAGTACCCCTTAGAGAATACATCTTCTGCACAATTCAGATTTAAGAATATAATGGTAACACGTGGCAGCACATCACTTCTGTTATATGTTGCACTTACCGAGTAGATGATCACAGACATCTCCATTTTCCTCTGTAAGGACCGCTCGGATCGAGGTGTTTCGTTATGGCCTCTCACAGCTATTTTTCGTTTCAATTGCTCTCTTCTCCCCATGCTCTCTCCTCTCGTGCTCTCTCTCCCCCCTTCACTGTCTCTGTGTACTGTCTTCTCCCTCTGTGCTCTCTCTTTCCGCGCTCTCGTGCTCTTTTCCCCAGGGTTCTCTCTTCTCCCCACGCTCTCTCTTCTCCTCTGTGCTCTCTCTATTCCCTCATGCTCTCTCTTCAACACCATGCTCTCTCTTCTCCCTGTGCTCTCTTCACTCATGCTCTCTCTCACCCTACAGGGTCTCTGTGTACGGTCTTGTCCCCCTGTGATTTCTCTTTCTGTAGCCCCATGCTCTCTACTCTCTCTTCTCCCTGTGCTCTTTTTTCTCCCCTGTGCTCTCTCTTCTCCCTGTGCTTTCTCTTCTCCCCCTGTGCTCTCTCTCCTCTCCTCATGCTTTTTTCTCCCTGTGCTCTCTTTTGCCCATTCTCTCTTCACCCCATGTTCTCTTTTCCCCTGTGCTCTCTCTTCTCCCTGTGCTCTCTCTACTTCCCCATGCTCTCTCTTTCCATACCCCCGTACTCTCCTCTGTCTGTGCTCTCTCTTCTCCCCGTGC
Source organism: Anomaloglossus baeobatrachus (assembly GCF_048569485.1). NCBI lineage: Eukaryota > Metazoa > Chordata > Amphibia > Anura > Aromobatidae > Anomaloglossus > Anomaloglossus baeobatrachus. The sequence continues at coordinate 95,766,394 of NC_134353.1, read as the reverse complement.
TCTCTCTTTCCATACCCCCGTACTCTCTTCTCCCTGTGCTTTCTCTTCTCCCTGTAGTCTCTCTTTCCATACTCCTGTACTCTCTTCTCCCTGTGCTCTCTCTTTCCCCCATGCTTTCTTTCCATCATACCCCCGTACTTTCTTCTCCCCATGCTCTCTCTTATCACCCCATGCTCTTTTCCCTCCTTCCATGTTCTCTCTTCTCCCCTGTGCGTTTACGTTTAGTTTACGTTCTGAGTAGTAGGTTGTTTGAGAATAATATAGTTACATAGTTACATAGGTTGAAAAAAGCCCTCGGTCCATCTAGTTCAACCTTCCTTCACCAATTATACATTTTGTCATTAAGTCATTTATAACTGATAATGTTGTGTGTATTTACATAGTTACATAGGTTGAAAAAAGACCCAAGTCCTTCTAATAGGACTATTGTTCTTTATACAATAATGGAATTATATGCCACACTACATGTAATTTAGGAACCATCTATATTCATTGATATCATATAAGTGTTGTGATATGAAACTACACTCAACTTCATGAATAAAACAGAAAGGGACACACTTACAAGTGACAGGTGTGCTTATATAGCATTTTTAGCTAAAAATGAAGAATTATCTATATGATACATTCCTAATTTTTGCTTGTTAGTCAAGTGAATTGAAATTCAATGCAGTTTTGTTAATGTAATGTTTGTAAATGATTCGTATAATAGATTTCATGATTAGAACCGTTTATGTACTAGTAGGGAACTCATGAGAGCAGGTAAAAAATATCAGAATATACTAAAAAAAAAACATGAAATTGTCATCAACTACTTGGCTTGTGCTTTGCCACTAAATAGAAACAATATTTATGACTAGATTAAATTGTGTCTCTTCTGCTTTATTGGACGATTCCCTCTAGCGGTCTATATGGTCCAATAGGACTCAAATTCCTATATTTTGCTTTATATGAATTATACAATAGATCTCATATTCTATGGGTGTCTTGTGAGTCATCCTTCAGTTTCTGTGGTTATTTGTGCAGTAGCTAATCCACATTGGATCAGTCATTATTAACACAATCACTATAGTAAATGTATGTGAGATTGAAAATTCAATTTTCAGCCCTATAGAATTAGGCTATGTGCGCACGTTGCTTTTTTTTCCGCGGAAACGCTGCGTTTTGAACTGCAGCATTTTCAGTGCCAAATTGCATGCGTTCAGCTTCCCCAGCAAAGTCTATGAGAAAGCCGAAAAATCAATGCACACACTGTGTTTGTAAATGCAGCATTTTGGATGCCCAAAATCGCTGTGGAAAAAAAAGCAGCATGTCACTTCTTTTGTGCGTTGTAGCTGCGTTCTCCACCCATTGAAATCAATGATGTGGCTCAAAACGCAACCAAAATGCACTTGGACTGCATTTTTGTTGCGTTCCGCATGCTTTTTTGACAAGCAAAACGCAGGTCTTTTCAGTCTCTCTCTGTCAATGTCGGTCAATCTCTGTCTGTGGATGTCGGTGAATCTCCCTCCGTCTGTCGGTCGGTCGGTCTCTTTCTCTGTCACTTGGTTGCTCTGTCTGTCTCTCTCTCTCTCTGTCGGTCGGTCTCTCTCTGTCTGTCCCTCTCTCTGTCCGTCGGTCAGTCTCTCCCCCTCTCTCATACTCACCGCTCCCCGATCACAGGCGCTGCACGGCTATCACACTGCTCCGGCGGCTTTTCCTCTTTTGAAAATGCCGGCCGCTCATTATTCAATCTGGTATTCCCTGCTTTCCCCGCCCACCGGCTCCTATGATTGGTTGCAGTCAGACACGCCCCCACACTGAGTTACAGCTGTCTCACTGCAACCAATCACAGCCGCAGGTGGGCGGGTCTATAGCGTGCAGTAAAATAAATAAATAATTTTAAAAAACGACGTGCGGTCCCCCCCAATTTTGATACCAGCCAGGGTAAAGCCACACGACTGAAGGCTGGTATTCTCAGGATGGGGAGCGCTACGTTATGGGGAGCCCCCCAGCCTAACTATATCAGCCAGCAGCCGCCCAGAATTGCCGCATCCTTTAGATGCCACAGTCCCGGGACTCTACCCGGCTCATCCCGAATTGCCCTGGTGCGGTGGCAATCGAGGTAATAAAGAGTTAATAGCAGCGGCCCATATCTGCCACTAAGCCCTAGGTTAATCATGGCAGGCATCTCCCCGAGATACTTTCCATGATTAACCTGTAAGTTAAAGAAAATAAACACACACATCCAAAATATCCTTTATTTGGAATAAAAGACAAAAAAAACCACCCTCTTTCACCACTTTATTATTACAATCCTCAAATACCCCTCCAGGTCCGACGTAATCCACATGAGGTCCCGCGACACTCTCAGCTCTGCTGCATGAAGCTGACAAGAGCGGTCACAGACCAGACCGCTCTCTGTCAGCTTCACGCAGCAACTGAAGTGAGCCCCTTTACTTCTGTCCTCAACTCCTAGGGACTTGGTCACTAGGCTGAAGCATATGGATAGTTGGGCAGGGAGAGTTCTACAAAAGTTGCGGCCCATGATATCATGGCATCCTTAACCAATGCATGCGCCAAACCCTCATATGCCTACTAAACCTAGAAGCCTTCGCCTAAACCTAGAAGCCTTTGCCTAATGACCAAGGCATCGGGAATTTCAGTGCCACCACCACCTACCTGATGATATTATGAGGGTCAGACAAGTAATGTTGGAAGTGAAGGTGCCAGAAAGGTGAACGATGAGCTGAGTATAGAATTTTTATTATTTTTTACTATTTAACAGTTAAATTATTATGTTCTGGTGTCTCATAATTCTGTCCTAGGGTCCCAGAGAATAATAAGGGACTTTGTGGAGAATAACTTCTCTGTGATTGAATTTCCCTGTAAAAAGCGCATGAACAGGCAAATCTGCATTAGCTGAATTTGCTCATCTTCACTTATTAATGAAAAAAGAATTAAATACACAACTCATTCCCTATAAATAGGGTTGTTGTGACAAAACAAATGTTTATTTTTTCCCCCTATAGGATGTGTTTGGTAATGCAGGTCATGTTTAGTTTAATTAAGTTACAGGAACATCAAGCCTAGAAATAAATTATTAAATGAAACAAAAATAATCTAGTTGCCCTCACTATTTGATAAGGCAGTTCACATAACAAGATGCAAAATAAAAAAAATCACAATTTTTAACCGCATTGTCACCCATATTCAATCTGCATGCCATCCTTGTATCCATTTTTGATGTACTATATTTTAAAGGGGCAGAAGTTACCAAATTTTTGGCCGACCATGAATAGGATAGAGGGGGAGGATCCAGCTGCAGACAGCTGTTTTTCAGCCACACACAATGTAGTGCAGAAGAGGAAGGGGGACATAGCTAAAATCCTGAGACTGTCGCCGAGGTGTCAGGGGAACTGGAGCAGGGACCCATAAACTGACCCTCAGACTAGGGACCCTGTGCTGTCCTTTATCCCAGAGGTAGGTTTGATGGTGGCCAATGTTAACTGGGAATCCCTCAGGGACTTAGAAAACTGAGTTATGGTATTTTTTACCTAGTTATTGGTTATCATATAGTATGCTACTATGATGATGTTTTATGTAATGGTTTCTGCATTTGAAAAAAGCAGGTTTGAATTTTCATTGTAGCCTTATATATGTGTAATCAACTATGGGGCACCATGAATCCTTGAATTTATATGTTTAATGTAGAACCCTTGGTGAAACCTTCTGACCTGTTTAACCTAGTCCTAGGGTACTATATAGTGGAGTTTTTTCATGTATGAGTTTTAATAAATAATGAATAAAAAATATATTTTTATTATTTCTGGCTTCTTTGAGCTTCTTTAATATCTGTATATCTATAACAGATATTTGTGTGATTTAATTGAAATAGAAGCTTTACCACAGTGGTGGTGGAAGTATGTTATAGTAGGCAAAACGTGTGAATTATTGATGGTGGCCAGGTCTCAATCGCTAGCATGACCCTAGCTACTGTCCAAATCCTGATCTAATGCCACCTTCCCCTAGCCCAGGAGAAGGCCAGGACCGGAGAAGTAAATCCCATAAATACCACAGACAGGGGAAGAACTAAAACACGTGCACACTGCAATCAGACACAAGAGAGAGACAATACGTGCCCAAAAAGAAATACAAGGACGAAATAAACTATTAACAGGGATCTTTCCACACCACACAGGAAACCACATGACAGATAATCAGGCTCTTGATCACTACAATAGGGACCAGTATCGCTGAGGCAACGCTGAGCTATATTGAGTGAGGAGCAACCGGATCCAGTACCTTATAAAGAGTGAAGGTGGCTGTGAGTGGTCAAAGCAACCTGAGCACCTAACAGTAGTCCACAAAGCCAGCAGAAATTAACTCCTGCTGGACTGGAGAGCAGTGAAGATAAAACAACCGATACCTGAGTCAGGCTAAGCAACTAAGAGACCTCAGGTTGCTTTGGTGTTAATAGAGTCCGACGTCGCTATGACACCCAGTGCAAAGCCGAACACCACATGACAGAGACACTGAGAACGTTTTTGCTATTTTTGGGTGTAGTTTTGTGCAGTATGTCCACACGCAGGTGATGAATGTAGATGACGTTTGTGGGTAAAGAATTTCCTTTGTCCATATGATTGTCTTAATTGGTTTCCTATGAAATTCTTTCCAGTGTGTTCATGATATAAAGATACTGGAAACTGGAAAGTCATCATGATGGAACATGGTTGGTGGCAATATATTTACAAGGAATAAAGTTGTGACGCCCTGGCCGGGCCAGGTAATCACAGATAGGCCCCTGCACTACACCCTTCCCTCATAGGTGACATCAGCCGACCTTAAAACCCTAGTCACCCCCCTCAGGGCTAGATGGACACACCAGGGGACGGAACCAGGCGGTTGGAAGACGCCCACCGAGGAGTCTAGACAGCCCGGGGCGGGCAAACAGAGAGTCGACAGACAGATCAGTTTGAGAGTTCAAGGAGAGTGGAGGTCAGGCCTGTGTGTCAGGCCTGAAGTAAACTGACAGGTACCAGGGTAGGAGCCCTGGTACCTTTGGCTAGGAGGCAGACGGCGGTCTCCGTCTACAGGAGCCGGGAATACGGCTCGGTGGAACCGAGGTGGACTGGGACAGGGTAGTGGCCCGCCAGTACCGACCCGGGGAACCGACCCGGAAACCAGAGCACACAGGGGGTTACTCAGACCCTGAAGCTAGGTCCAGAAGCAACTGTAACTGGTTAATTAACTGATTGAGGCCAGGACTAGAGGTCCTGTCCCACCCAAAGTCCCGATTGAAGGCAACAGCCCACCGAGGGGGATAACAGGCCACCGCCAGGGCTCAAAGATCCCATGGGCCAGCGTCTGCAGGCAAGGGCTCCTTAAGCCACATCCAGCCGGGAGCGGACTCCTGAAGTTGCAAGCACAGGCAGTCCATCATCACACTAAAGTACATGAGAAAGACAGAGACCACCAGCCGGGTGGGGGACCAGAACACAGCCGGCTGCGGGCACCGACCACCATCACCTTGGTTTACCAGAGACTCGTGTGTTTCCTTCACTAGTGAGTACACCAGTACCCTGCGGTCGCCCATATCCCTGCACCAGCAAATCCCAACGGGTCTCGGGGCCACCATCCCTGCCCGCGGAGGGTTTAACAACTTGCTGCACAACATCTGCCCCGGGTGCCCCGTAACTGCAGCGGTGGTGTCCAAACTCACCACATACCGTGGGTGGCGTCACGAACCTAGTACGGCCCAGCCCGTACATATACGTCCTACATCCACACCCCCAAACCTATTTCATTCAGAGTATCCGCGGGATCCCCCGGGTCTGGAGACCCTCGAGCCACCCACCGGAAGGCCCGGACTCGAACAGCGGCAGGCTGCCGGCACGGGGGCGGCACACAGTCTATAAGTCAATTTCATTGATAGTCATCTATACCATACACTTTGCAATACCGGATGTACGGTACTTCATTCTCAGAAGAAATTATCTGGAATATTTAAAAAATAGGTTTTTGGTTTAGTGTTTACTGAAGATATTTGACGGCTTTTTTATAAAGGGGATGCCAAGATTACTATACCTATAGATAGATTTAAGTGTCTCACAATTTATCTTATGTATTTCATTGTGAAACCTTCAAATACATTCCTATTTCCTTAGTTCTTGGTACAACTCATATGAAATCATCTAGGGGCTTCTTAATCAGAGCAAGAGTAAAGTCTGTAACTAATATAAGAAGCAATAAATAACTGATCATTTATATCTGAGAATTCCCCGGCTTCTTTTTACTTAATTGGACATTCTAACAAATTTATAATGAAAGCTGTGGCTACCGCTGTGTGTTTCGTAATATCTGTTCCCGTGCAATTAAGTATTAGGCTAGACATATATTTGAAAAGTTATTAATGGCACCTAAATACATAAATAATAAAAACGCAATTAATAAGGTTAGAGGAGATGTCGGAGGAAATCTCGCTCTATGTTAAACATTATAAATGGGTAGAAGATCTTCTTGATTTAACAATATAGGTCCATGAGTTGTCGTCTTGCAGAAAGTCTTTTAGTATACTAGTCAGCTGTTTTGGAGCCATCATGGTCTTCAGTATGGGTGACAGATGCTGGGGGACAACAATTACTAATGACAATTGTTATATTAATATTTAGCTTACCACAGGCTGAAGTAGCACATAGATATGATTCTGACTCTTAGGCGGGCTTTGCACACTACGACATCGCAGGTGCGATGTCGGTGGGGTCATGTCGAAAGTGACGCACTTCTTGCATCGCTCTCGACATCGTAGTGTGTAAATCCTAGATGATACGATTAACGAGCGCAAAAGCGTCGTAATCGTATCATCGGTGCAGCGTCGGCGAATTCCATAATTACGCTAACGCGATGGTCCGATGTTGTTCCTCGCTCCTGCGGCAGCACACATCACTGTGTGTGAAGTCGCAGGAGCGAGGAACATCTACCTGCGTCACCGCGGCTCCCATCGGCTATGCGATGGAAGAAGGTGGGCGGGATGTTTACCTCCCGCTCATCTCCACCCCTCCGCTCCTATTGGCCGCCTGCCGTGTGACGTAATTAATAAGGAGGCGGATCGCCGGCCAGAGCGACGTCGCACGGCAGGTGAGTGCATGTGAAGCAGATGAAGCTGCCGTAGCGGTAATATTCGCTACGGCAGCTATCACAATGATATTGCAGCTGCGACGGGGGCGGGGACTATCGCGTTCAGCATCGCAGCATCGCAGCATCGGCTTGCGATGTCGTAGTGTGCAAAGTACCTTATGCTGTGTTTAGACGTCAATGACAGCTGTTAAGCGACTAATGATTACCTTATTCTTTACAAGTGAGAGAGATAGTGAGAGAGAGAAAGAGAAGACCCTACTAAACATAACATTTTACACTGTATGAGAGAGGAACCCACTAAACATAAGAGCTTACACTCTGCAAAAGAGAGGACCCCGCTAAACATAAGAGCTTACATTCTATAGGGGAAAGAGAGAGAGAGAACCCAACTCACTATAAGAGCTTACACTCTATAGAAGAGAGAGGAAACACTGACTATAAGAGTTTACACTCTACAGGAGAGAGAGGACCTTGCTGACAATAAGAGCTTACACTCTATAGGAAATAGAGATAAAGGACACACTGACAATTAGAGCTTACACTTTACAGGAGAGAGAGGACTCTGCTGACAATAAGCGCTTACACTTGAAAAAAAAAGAGATAGAGGACCCACTGACCATTAGAGCTTATACTTTACAGGAGAGAGAGACAACTATGCTGACTATAAGAGCTTACACTCTACAGGAGAGGGAGAACCTCACTGACCATAAGAGCTTACATTCTACAGAAGAGAGAGAGAGAGGGCCATGCTGACCATAAGAGCTTACACTTTATAGGAGAGAGAGGACCTCTCTGACCATAAGAGCTTACACTCTACAGGAGAGAGAAATGACTACGCTGACTATAAGAGTTTACACTTTACATAAGAAAGGGGACCCTGCTTGACCATAAGAAGTTAAACTCTACAGGAGAGAAAGGATCCTGCTGACCATAAGAGCTTACACTCTATAGGAGGGAGAAAGAAGACCATGCTGACCATAAAAGCTTACACTCTACAGGAGAGAGAGGACCCTGCTGATCATAACTGCTAACACTCTATACTCTAGTGCTTACACTCTACAGAAGAGAGCTTACACACTACAGGAGACAGAGGACCACGCTGACCATAAGAACTTACACTTTAGAGGAAAGGGAAGACCCTGCTGACCATAAGAGCTTACACTTAAAATAACAAGGGGAGAACCCCACTGACCATAACAGCTTACACTTTTCAGGACAGAAAGAGGACTCTACTGACCATAAGAGACTACACTCTACAGGCAAGAGAGAGAGGACCACGCTGATCACTAGATCTTACATTCAACAGGAGAGAGGACCATACTTACTATAAAAGCTTACACTCTACATGAAAGATAGAGTACCCTGTTGACCACAAGAGCTTACACTCTACAGGAGAGAGGACCATGCTGACCATAAGAGCTTATGTGGCGCCCTGGACAAGCCAGGGGCCACAGAGCACAACACCAACACACCCCACACTCCCAGCAGGCACACCAAAGCCAGAACACAAAACCCTTGTTGCCTTCCTCCAGGGGCTGATGTCCACACCAGGGGGTGGGCCAGGCGGTTGGTCCCGCCCACCGAGGAGTTCACAGTCCTGGAGGCGGGAAAAACAGTCAGTCTAGTTGTAGAGATGAAAGTGAGAGCAAGTGAAGTAGCAGTCGAGCAGTCTGAAATGAGTCCAGGTGTGTGGCCCGGACAGATCAGCAAGGTTGGCAGACGGTGGTGACCATCTGCAGGAGTGGCCGATTGGAGTCTACCGTAAGGACCGTGGACGGGCGGTGGCCCGGCGGTACCGGACCGGAACACAAAGAGAAGCCAGCACCATCTGGCAGGGGCTTTTCGGACCCCGGCAAGGCTAGGAGTCGCCGTGAATTTGCCAAATCCGTTAGTGAAGGGAACCTCCTGGGTTTCCAAACAGTCAAGTCCCAACAGAAGGCAACCGTCCAACCGAGTGAGAGAGACACCGCCAAGGCAACCGTTTCTCAGGGCCAGCGCCTGCGGGCAAAAGGGGCTCCCCCGGCCCATATCCAAGCCGGGGAGCGGGTTACTGGTGGGAACCCATTGGAACCGTACAGACATCTTAGGTGCAGGGAAAGGCAGTCACCACCAACCTGCCGGGAGCAACAACACCGCAGCCGTCTGTGGGACCCGTCCATCCAGCCGTGTGTTTTACCGAGACTGTGTCTTCATCATTGGGCTGAGTGAGTACCACCGTGCCGTGCAGCACAGCGCTGCCCCTGCGACCCTGCACCTCGCCAGGCCCCGTAGCCCGCCTGCCATCAATCCCTACCCCATAGCCGGGCCCCGGGACAACCAACCCCCTACCCACGGAGGGGAGAAATAACAACCAAGCTGCTCCCTGTCACCGCTCCCGGGATCCCCGTCCAGAGCAGCGGTGGTGTCACCAAAATCACCACAACCGTGGGTGGCGTCACGGACAATAAATCCCCACAATCAAATCCCCTTTTGCACTCATGGGCGAGGAGCGCCGCTCGAGTCCCCAGGATCCGGCCCACCGCTCGAGCCACCACCGAGCAGCAGCAGCGGCCGCAGCAGCAGCGGCAGCCGGACCCGAGCAGTGGGAGAGCGCAGCGTTCCCTCCTCCGTCCGCGACACTTATACTCTACAGGAGAGATAGAGGAACCTGCTGACCATAAGAGCTTCATTTTCCCACTTACAGCATGTTTTTCTCTCGTACCTTTTGCATTTTGAGGAGACAGTGCTCTTCTACACTTCAGGTGAAGTCATTTTTAAGGCTGCTCTATATATGGTTTCTTGAACTTCAATTCAGTTGCTTGTTTAAAATAGAAATAAGGGGAACATAACCTTCTGCATCCTGTAACTAAAAAATACAGCTTAGATGAAGGAAATAGACGAGTCCATAAAGTACCTACTTAGTGTGCATTTTTACTGGTGAAAATAATTCAGCCGACTTGTCATTGTGTTGTTTTGTAATGTGCCGCTCGTAAAATAAGCTTCCATCTCAAGTCCTTAATTTCACTACCTCCAGCCAGGCTTATGACGCTACCCCAGTCAAGACTGGTTGGAAGCAACGCTAAAGAGGCATTTAAGCCTTTAATGAGCCATTTACAGTATACCTTTTTATAAAGAGGCGCTCAGGATATCCAGCCCTTCAGTACAAAACGAACACTGCTGTGTGAACCGGTCAGGCCGGGGTAATAAAATTGCAGTGATACTTGGTTTTATTGCTTTTCATAAGTAGAAGATATAGAAATAACAAGACTGATCTATTATTAAAGTTTGTGTGTGAATTATGGCATGCGTTGGTGAGCCAGTTTCATTATTCTCGTATCGTCTAAAATGGGTATTCCAGGTTATATAAAATATAATTAAAAATAATGAAAATATAATTCAATAATTAATTCAACATATGCAGACTTTTCAATTCTATTATCCATGCTAGAAATAGTAAAATTCTTTAGTTCTTCTTGGCAAAGACTTAAGGCCGTGTGGCTCCATCTTACATGAAAGCCATTTTTCATTCACTCACATTTTAGAATTAAAGGCACCAATTTCCAATTAAAAATGGCACCTGCCAATGTTACCTATTCTGCTCTCTCCATTTTAGAAATGAAAGCACTTTTCCAAAAATGTCAAATAGGTAACCTTGAGTGACTCACTTCATGACCATAGAAATATCACTGCATATGGTGTGGCATCAGAGGCTTACATGGCGCCAGAAGCCCCATCGAAGATGGTGGAATAAAGAAAGAAGAGTCTGGTCAATAGAGATGAGTGAATCTGAGGTTCAAGATTTGGGTTCGGGAACTGACTTCCAAAAAAAGCAAAGTTTGGGTTCGAAGTTCGAGTGAGTTACGAGTGCAAACCACTCAAGCGAGCAGCACTGTGCTTGGGTATCAGCAATGTTCAGCCCAGTGCAAGTTGTGTGCAGTGTTTGAATGACTCACATTGGGGGTAAAATCAGGATGATCTGACGTAGTGTACACAAACGAAAAAAAAAATTGAAAAACCTTGCCCACCCGCCCAGGAAGTGTTTTGCTTATGGCTGGCTGCATGTGGGCGGTGACATGAACTGCCTAATTCCTGACTTCCATTGCGGTTCGGATCAAATCAGGGTCGCAAACTGAACCTTATCTAAGGTTCGACTGTGCCTTGCGAACCGAACCTCTAAAGGTTCGCTCATCTCTACTGCTCAAATCTTTTGATAGATGTGGGGCTCCATTGGTGGGACAGGTGGGTGGTGAGATTTTTTCTTACTTTCTTTTTTTCCCCCTACAAATTAGCAAAATTACATCAAGCCAGCCATAATTTTGCAGAATTCACATGAAGGTAAACATAAAAAAATTAATTCAGAGAATCTAATTTTTATTTTATAGTCTAGATAAATTCTGTTTGTCGAGAACTGATTCAAGATTTTTCAACTCTGATGTTTCCTATAAAACAGTACAGCTTTCTAGAAAGCCTCTATATGAATCTAGAAGCAAAAAATATAATAGGCCATAACGTGGCTCATACGTGTGCCATACTACTGAGCTATAGTAACGTTATATGCATAATCTAACACGTTAACTGACATGAGAATGTAAAATTAGAACAATTTGAATAATTATTTTACACAATTTTTTGTTAAAATTCAGTGCTCATATTTAGGAAACATTGTAGCCACAATTGTTGCCAAAAATGTAGATTTTTGCTTTTGAAAGAAAACCTAATAAAGTCAGGTGAAAATGCAGATTTGGTGCAGTAGAAGCCACTGTATTTGTGATTATACAGCTTTGGAAATGAGCTTCATCATTAAAAAGAGACCAAGTGCACACTAAGTTCAATGATATTACGAGAAACGGTAAACACTCAATTTGAAGAATACAAATATAATGGTGGTCCACTCACAATTACAGGATCAGCTACGGCCTCTATAAACAGTTTTTTATACATATATTTTTTACAAAGGCCAATAATGTAGTGCAGAGTTCTTGAATCTATGGCTCTATGGAAGTTTTCAGGGGAACTGTATGCTCATACCTGAAAATGAGTTGAAAGCCACTGACCTAAGAATAGCCATTCTTTTACCATCCTGTATGTAGAGTACAGCATGTGGCATCACCAGATTCTAGAGCAAGAGCTACTTATAGAGGATCGTTCACCAGTATAATTATGTTAAATTGGTCACATCATGGAATAGTGGCTAAAGAGGTGAAAAAAATATAGTTCTTATTTTTTTCATTCCACTCCTGTGTTGCAGAAATATTAGCTTGCATGGATTGGCTTATAATTTCTGACATGCCCATTCTTCTTTGGGAATGTGCACTTTCTCCCCTGCATAACATTGACCAATCATAAGCAGGATGCATCATATGGGGGATAAAAGAACAAGCATTGCAACTGTTTTGTGGTAGAAATCAGAGCAGAGTATGATTACAAACATCTCTATATTTTCTCTCCCAGCAGTCAGTGTGGACAGAGTGAGAATAAAGCAGTGCTGGGTGTCATTACAAACATATCTGCAACTGCAGATCTACTATCACAGCTCTGCTCTTCCAACATACTGATACTGTAATGAGAAAAGATCTGGAATTGTTTGTATACATGCTCATTTCTCTTGAGAGCTCTGAAAGTCTTTATAATGACAATCAGCTCAGATCTACTGCACAATAGCTGCAGATATAAAACTTAGAGCAGGTTGTGTTCTTTTTTCCCTTGCATAATGCCTCCTGCTTATGAATAGTCAATGTATAGAATATCCTGGCACACCAATAATAAGAAAAGTAGATTTTCATGCAAAATGTGAATTTTATTCAAGCCGCCATACAAAATGGAATGAATGTGTGGCTCATCTGAGCCTTTGTTAAGGTATATCTGTAGGAAGGACTGGCAGCATGTGAGGGAGTGTGGGCTGTGAACATCATGAGCACGGTGTATGCAGCCCAGACTTTCTCATATGCTGCCAGTTCTTCCTACAGATATACCTTGATAAAGGCTCGAATGTGCCGAAACGTTGGTTCTATTCTGTATTCTCTGAAGGCGGCTTGAATAAAAATTCACATTTTGCATGAAAATCTATTTTTTCTCATTATTGGTGTGTAAGAATTTTCAATATTTGATTACCGTATTTCTGGGCACCTCTCCAGACAGTGGAGCTAGCCTTTCTTCCAGATCTATGATTAGTCACTGTCATGTAGGGGAAAAAGTACACACCCCATAGAAGAACATCTGGTAACACCCAGTTGGACTAAATTGTAGCCTAAACTTTACAGGTTAATATCTCCACACTGGAGAAGATACATTAAAAAAAATAAATGTGGCCAATTTAACATTCTCAAACTGATGAAAGGTCCTATTATACATTAGGCCAATAATACCCAACCTTTCTGATGTTGAGAGCCACATTGTGCTCTCAGAGATGGTCACAAGCCACATTCAGCTCTGAGAGGGTTCAATATGTAAAGAAAAACTCCTAATAATTCAAATTTATTCAAAATTACCAAAATTGAGAAATTTCAACACACAATTTATAGCAACAACTAACAGCCAAAGTGTGATACTAAATAATAATGTTAAAGGGGAGGTAGCCCTGATCGGCCCTACGCTCATTCCTACCTTGCCGCGGAGGTCGACACCCTAATCCTGCGCCTATGAGAGGGTTGCGAACCACATTTATCTCCCGGTCCTCATAGGAGTGACACTCAGAGCACCCATGACTGCCAAATCTTTAACACAGAAATCACCACCCCGAGGCAGTAGACCAATATCCAGGTTACTACCTTCACTCGTATCTGCTGTTCTGTGTGGGGCTAGTCACAAATGTCACCATCTGGAGACCTGCATGCCATTGCTGTTTGAAACACCTGCTTCAAATGCACTTAGTTAACAGACAGTCGCGAGCCATATCATCATGGGCCCACTAGTCACATGTGGTTCCCAAGTCACCACACAGAGGCAATATACCAAAATCCAGGGGTTTATACCTTCACTCGTATTTTCTCTTCTGTATGGGGCTAGTCACAAATGTCACCATCTTTAGACCTGCACACCATAGATGTTTGCAACTCCTGCTTCAAATGCACTTAGCTAACAGACAGTCACGAGACCCACATTATGTGCTCACGAGCCACAGGTTGAGGGCCCCTACATTAGGCTACAGTTGTCTAATCTTTTCTTATACATTTAAGGACCCCCTGAATTCCACTTGACTTGAAACAAAGGAATTTACAGTTATAATTTAAGCACCCAATCTTACCCTTTTGTTTTTCGGGAAGATAGACCTCCAACTGACAGCAGTAGGTATCATAATTATGGACACTTTTAGAGCCTTGTTTATGTACACTTTAAAGTTCAGGTTCTTGGATCCAAATATCACCCACTAAGATATCTGTAGATCAAGTATTAAAAAAAAGACCATGTCAACATGATAAGCCCTAGTGTCATTTTTTTATTTCTAAAAATAAAAATATAACGAGCTACGTAAATTATCTATTGTATCTAACTACTTAACGTCTCAGATGGTCCTCGAAATTATAAAATAGGAGCAGATGGCTTGGCAAATGTGCATTCAGGCCTTAAGCAAATACTGTGAATGATTAGTTGAAAATATATCCCAGATGATTAGTTGAAAGCAGATTTTATTATTTGATCCTGGTAATTTAGATTTTCCTTTTCAGATATATCTTGATAACTGGACATTGCTCTCTTCAAGAATATTCAACATTTCTAAAGTCACTATTTCATGTTGTAGGTTGCCATAATTTTGACATAATTACCAGAAATGTAATATTTCTAAAGTTGAAAGTCACATTCCAGTAAAATATTTATCTATCCAGATATCACCTGTATAAAAGCCATCACATTTATAACTTGCCAAAATGTAGAATATTTTTTGTTAAATTTGTCCAGACGTGATACATATAATTGATGTCACTGCCTACGGCCAAGCAAACTTAATACACATAAAACAGTTTTAATACATGAAAGTATTAACATAAAACATCATTAGCTCAAGTGAATTAAATTTAACCTAAAAAAGCAAAATGTATTTTAAAGACTATAATTTTTTAAAGGGAACCTGTCATCGGATGTTATAATATTTACCTAACAGTCGGCACGGAGCAGATGGGTCGGATGGGCGTCTCCGTTCTCCGGGTCCCGCGTCTCCTCTTTTTGCCATCGTTGTCCTCCTTCTGAAGCTAATGTGGATGACGCTTTCTACGTCATCTACACTAGCCGACAGTGAGGTCCTGCGCAGGCGCACTTTGATCTGCCCTTCTCGTCGTCATTTTCGCCTTCTTAAGCGTCATCCTCACTAGCTTCAGAAGGAGGACAAAGTTGGCCGAATGAGAAGGCATGGGACCCGGAGAACAGAGACGCCCATCCAACCAATCTGCTCTGTGCCGACCTTTAGGAAAGTATTAAAAACATCCGGTGACAGGTTCCCTTTAATATTATTTTGACATTTGACAGACATTGACATGTTGGGTGATAAAGTTAGAGACTATATAAAGTGGGTGAAATAAGTATTGAACACATCATCAACTTTCTAAGTAAATATATTCTTAAAGGTGCTATAGACATCAATTTTCTCACTAGATGTCACTAACAACCCATCCAATACAAGTAGGCAAAGACATCAAACTATAAATGTCCATATATTTAGTAATTTGTAATAATGAGAAATGACACAGGAAAAAAGTATTGACTATGCTTACCAAAATGTATTTAATACTTTGTACAAAAGCTTTTGCTGGTGATGACAGCTTCAAGACGCCTCTTTTATGGAGGATCTAGTCACATGCATTGCTCAGGTGAGATTTTGACCCATTCTTCCAGACAATCTTCAAATTCTGAAGGTTCCATGGGCTTCTTCTATGAACTCTTAGCTTTAGTTCCTTCCATAAATGTTCAATTGGATTCAAGTTAGGTGATTGGCTGGGTCATATTTTTTTTCTTTCTCTGAAAATAATTGAGAGTTTGCTTGGCTGCGTGTTTGGGATCATTGTCTTCCTGAAATGTACACCCTCATTTGATCTTCATTATCCTGGTAGATGACAGCAGATTTTTATCAAGAATGTCTCTACATTTGTCCTTTCATCATGTCTTGCATTCTAGGCCACTTCCTGACATAATGTCTCCCTTCATAAGCCCCTTCCTGCTATAGCTCACAGACTCAAAAAATAAAGTATATAGAGAAAAGTCAATATTCACTGAACAAATTTAACATTAAAGGGAATATGTCAGCAGGTTTTTGCTAACTCATCAAGGAGCCGTATGTTGTAGCCAAAGAGATCATGAATTCCACGATGTATCACTTAGGTTACTGGATGCAGTGGTTCTAATACAATCAGAGTTGTTAGATTTATCAATGCAGCAGAGCTGAGAAGGCTGTCCCTGCCCATACCAGGCTCTCTATACACAATATACATTGACAGTGAGGTGCTAATTACAGAAATGATGGGTGAGCCGGACAACATGACATGAGGCAATGTAGTCCAGCAGTGATAAGGTGCTGGTGCTAAAACAATCATTTCACGTTAACAAGACCACGGACCTTGATAAGATACATGAAAAATATAAATCCAACTATGAGGTTCAAGTAAAATCTTCACCTTTATCCCAAAGAGTAAAAAAATGGCAAACAGCAGGTACGACAGACAACAAGAGAGGTACCTGTCCTGTTGTCGGTTTGGCCGGTTGTTTGCCATTTTTATTCTTTGGAATAAAGTTGAAGATATTATTTGAACCTCATAGCTGGATTTATATTTTTCATGTTTGGTCTACCATCCATGACCAGTGTGTTTCTATGAAATGAATGAGCCACGGTTTTGGCTGCCTATTACCCGGTGAGCTGAGTCTCCTTCCCTCATCTTTTTTTCAAGAGACACATTCCTGAAATCTGTTGACCCTTACGGCATGCTGTCTGCAGATACATATAAAAACCTGCTGACAGATTCCCTTTAAGATGATTATTTTTTTAGATGTGCATTAAAAACAATACAATGCTAAATTAACAATTACCTTGGCAGCTGTGCACTAAACCTCAGTGAAAGAAACCTATAATCTGTCTAACGGGTAAACGGATAAAATCTTATATGATACCCTATCTGTCTGCAGAGGTTGAAACCCTATAAAGGTACCGTCACACTTAGCGACGCTCCAGCGATCTGACCTTGCAGGGATCGCTGGAGCATTGCTACATGGTCACTGGTGAGCTATCAAACAGGCAGATCTCCACAGCGATTAGAGATCAGCCACCAGGGACCCGTGTAACGACACTGTGCTCGGTAACCATAGTACACATCGGGTCACTAAGCAAAGCGCTTTGCTTATAGTTATCCGAAGTGTACCTTGGCTACGTGTGCAGGGAGCAGGGAGCCGGCTTCTAGAAGCTGCGGACGCTGGTAACCAAGATAAATATCGGGTAACCAAGCAAAGCCTTTGCTTAGTTACCCGATGTGTACCTTGGTTACCAGCGTCCGCAGAAGCCATCTCCCTGCTCCCTGCACATTCAGATCGTTGCTCTCTCACTGTCAAACACAGCGATGTGTGTTTCACAGCGGGAGAGCAACGACCAAAAAATGGTCCAGGACATTCAGCAACGACCGGTGACCTCACAGCAGGGGCCAGGTCGTTGCCGGATGTCACACACAGCGACATCGCTAGCAAGATCGCTGTTACGTCACAAAAAACGTGACTCAGCAGCGATGTCGCTAGCGATGTCGCTTAGTGAGACGTAGCCTTAAGACCAAATGGTGCTCCCGCTCAACAAAGACTGGTCCTAGTAATCCTTAGTGGGCTCAACAGTCTGACATTAGGTTTAACCAGTCAAATGTAAACAGGTAAATAGATCCGCTTGCTAACTGAAATGGAAGGATGGAATTATCCAAGAATCTTAACGTACAACACAATGTCCCCTGGAGTGAATAAGTATACCTCTATTCATTGAGATACCTTAGTCCAGGGAACATTATGTTCTGTACACTTGTACATCTATGGGAGATACAATATATCATTTGAATCTGCTATAATGATATCTACTGAAGCAAGCAATATCTACATCCACATTGCAAGCTAAGTACTTTGCAAATATAACACTATATTTACTCCTGAAGAACCTTTGATGCTGGAGGGGAAACGAATCGAGTGATTTTGTTGAACTTTTGCCTTGAGTGACTGGGCTGTTTGGTGTTTGGTTTGACATTTGTCAGGTTGGCATATAAGCAGGGATGCATTAATCTCAATGTCAGATACGACATGATTATCTGAAAATAGGATTTGCATAGTATGGTATAGTTTACCTTTGCAAACACTGACTAATATGCAGATTAGATTTGCTCACCTTGTACCTTAAGACACTTAAATTCCATCTTTGCATTTCATATAGTCAGCGGGTCGATTTATATTTTTATTTTTAACTGGTTGAACCTAATGTCAGACAGTTGGGTCCACCAGGGATTAGTAGGGTCAGTCTTTGTTGAGTGGGGGGTGCCATTTGCATTTTATAGGGTGCAAACCCAGCTTTTAGAAGTTATTGTTAATTTAGCAGGACGTCCAAAGGAGGAAAAACTGGGCACTTGTTCAGAATAACTCCAGAACCACTTTTTCTGCACCATAAGGCTATGTGCCCACGCTGGCTATTTTTTTGCGGAAATTCCGCGGATTTCTCAAAAATCCGCAGTACAGCGAATCCACAGCCATTTCTATGGCATTTTGGAACTGCTGTGCCCATGCTGCGTTTTTTTCCGCAGTGGAAATTAGGCGGATTTCCCTGCAGAAAATCTGCAGCATGTGAATTATTCCTGCGGATTTTTCCACACGATCCTATACTTACCTGCCTTGATAGAAGACACCGGAGTCTCTTCCTCCGGTGCAGAGGAGCGTGGTGGAGCCAGGAGCAGGCAGCAGAAGGTGGGCGGGGCCTGCACGAGCTCCGGTCATGTGACAGAGCTAGTTCAGGCCCGCCCACCTTCTCCTGCAAAGCGCAGACAGACACGGCCGTAGAGTGAAGTGCTGCGGGATGGAGGTAAGTATGAATGCCCCGATCACTCCAGCACTTGTTCTGCATTGAGGATGCAGTGCCCAAGCCATGGTACTGTACCCTCAATGCAGAATTCCCGCAGCATATCCGCTGGACATTCCGCAATACAACCGTAGCATTAAAACATACAAAGTTGTGCTGCGGTTTTCTAGGAGCTCGTGTGGAATGTCCTGCGGATATATCTGCAGGATACTTTCCCCGTGGACACATAGCCTAAGTAGTGAGTTCCCAACTCGGACACTTTAATTCAGCATAGGATCCTTATTGATACTCCGTGGTACACTTTAGTCAAAACCCAAGATTCCACGATATATCCAAAAAAGAAAAGACAAGGCACTCACCGAAGATGCAACAGGACGGCTGCTTAATCCAGCAAAAGGTTACATGTGTATGCTTGTATGAGTTGTGAGGGGGGCACACAGCACGGGAAGACGGCCGTTTTGCGCCTGCGCTTGGCGCTTCTTCGAGTCCAGCGCAGGCTTGAAATGGCCTATTTCACCGTGCTGTGTGCCCCCCCCCCTTCCTCACAAGCTTACACATGTAACCTTTTGCTGGATTAAAAAGCCGTCCTGTTGCATGTCCGGTGAGTACCTTGTCTTTTCTTTTTTGGATATATTGTTAATTTAGCATTTGTGTTATTTTTAGTATCCCTTCACCATCCTGGGTCCCTTCCTGGTATAATGTTGCCTGTTTTTCTGCATTTTTCCAACACATGGATACAAATATATTTTTTTTACCTTCCTCCACTTCTGCATTACGTAACAACTGTCCTCTTATAAGGCTGGTGCAAGAGTCAGCAGCCAGCTTCAACTTGTCTGTCATGGCACATGATGTCACTGCCATGTGCCGCAAATCACAGGCATGCCAACGTCGACTGCTGGGCTGTGATTGACCGGTGGCAAATACTGCAGTGCAGGGAGCCAGCGTTTCTCTGTGCTGCAATACAGTACATTTCAGTTGAAAGTGCTCACATGCACATCCAGCCAAATGAGACACTGGTGTTAGATGCCCCCCTATACTTTTGGGCCCCATTGCGGCTTGCCTAGCAGTATGTCTATCCCTGACTTTGACAGTTAAAAAGCAACAGCATTGTAACTTTCAGGATAATGCACACAATGATGTCCCTTTACACTGATAATTATCGGGTTGTAATCTGTAACAACAAAGTATTTATAAATCCAGTGAATACAGAATGAATGCCCACCATGATATCAAAGCATAGCAATGACACTCCCCTCATAAAAAAAAGTAAAGTTATAATGCAAACAGTACATATTACTGTGGGACTCAATTGTAAAATTAAAGGGAACCTGTCATCAGAAATTTAGCTTGAAACCTAAACATTTCCCCCTCTGCAGCTCCTGGGTTGCATTCTAGAAATGTTCCTGTTGTTTATGTTCCCCCTTTCTGACCAAAATAAAGACTTTATAAAGTGGTACCTTTTTGTATTGAAATCTTGATAATAGTACACGGGGGTGGGCTCTCTGGGGGCCGTTAGTCTGCCTCCTGTCACTTTAGGCCGTCCCCCATCGCTCCATTTCATATCTCAGGACGCCGTCCACTGCGCCCAAGGTCCCGTGCACGCGAGGACCGCTGGTCACGTGTGCGCAGGCACGAGGTTATGGGCGGCGCTGAGATTGCATCGCAAGTGCCCGCCCATCATCTCGTGGCCACGCTCTCCCCTCTGCCACCAGCGTTCTGCGCAAGCGCTGGCCAGATGACCCGACATCACCTCTTTCCCATCTTACCCTGCAACAGGAAATAGATGGGAGGAGCGGAGCAGGACACCACTGGTTACGAGAGGTGACGTCGGGTCATCTGGCCAGAATGAGAGGTCACAGGCTGGAAGAATAGGGTGGACAAGTGTGGTAAATAACCCCTGTCGTGCCCCGTGGATGGACTTCCGCCCTGACAAGAGCAGCACCCAAATAAGATGTCTGCCCCGCAACCATAAAAAAGAAAAATCCTCCCAATTGTATGTTTGTATTCCCGTATATTGACCTTAGCTTGACTACCTGACCACTCTTCTGCCTGCCGTTCCTGTACTTTGCTGCTAGCTCCGGTTTTGACCCTTAGCTTGTTTACCCGACCACTCTTCTTCCTGCAGTTTCTGTACTTCGCTGCTAGTTCTGGTTTTGACCCTTAGCTCGATATCTGATCACTCTCCCGCATGACAATTTATGTCCCTGTTCTACTTCTGGATTTGACCCTGCCTAATTACTGCTCTTCTCAGGACTGCAATCTTCCATGGGCAGCGATCACCTGGGCCCTGTCATAATTCCAAATCCCCTATACAGAGATTTACAGATTACAAAACTCCCCCAAAAAAGACACACACACAAAAATGATTTCAGTAAACACACTCGAAACCTTTCCCTTGTTAACCATTTCTTTTAAAAAAATGCAAAAAAGAATATCTGAAAAAAACACAAACATTTAAATACAGTGAGATAAAACAAAACACTTACCCTTGTCTACCACTTAAACTAAAAGAAAAAAATCCCAGTGTCTCTGATGTGGTCCAGGGGGGAGGGAAGTTGCTGCTGCCTGTTCTCCCCTTCTTTTGGCCCGTTTGCTTGTAGCCTGGACCAGGTCACTCCAGCTGCTTGCCTCCTGTGAACTATGGGCCCTCACTTTGCTACGTGGCTCCGGACTCTGTGATGGTATGGTGTGAGTCTGAAGTGCCCCCACCGGCAGGTTTGGCAGGAGAAAATTGAATAAATCTCTGCACTGGGACCTGTTACCCTTACGGGCCTGGTACCTCCCTGGCAGTCCCCTTACTCTGCCACCCCTTTGCTCTCTCTAGCTTAGGGTGGATTTCGGGTGGCACTACCAGGTGACCGATCTCCCCCATCGGTAGTCACTGCGCGTACGTTGTCTGACTAGTGGCAGCCTCAGGTCTCCTCTTTGCGTCTGCTCTCCCTGAGCTCCACTTCAGACTCAGCTACCTTTTTACTACTCTGTCTGCCTATGCAACCTAGCAACCAGGCTCTCTACCACACCCCTTGAGTGGACATGGAGGCTACGCCCCCTCCTGGATTCCCCAGGGGTCCCTATCAAAGGTAGATGTGTGAGACATGATTACTATGCGCCTGTGTAGTCACACCTCGGTCAGCCTTCTGGATCACATGTATTGTACTGCCCCCAGCATGGGTGCAGTACTCAGTGGTGCTTGACCAGGTCAGGGGTGCCACATTCCCCCTTAGTTATCACCAGCACGTCCTCGGGCAGCAAGACAACATTTTAAAATGCATAAAACAGTAAAACATTTAAAACATTATAAAACCACCAGGTACCATACATCACCACCCTCCACCCACAAGTCCGTTAACCCACCCAAAACCCTCTCAGGAGGCAGGTCACTGGTCCTTTTAGCAACCAGGTCTGGGCCATCCGCTTCCCCAGACCCTTCTTCCAATCTTCCTCACCCGTCGAGCCGCGGCTTCAGCCACTTCTGGCAGGATGTAGAGGCGGCTTTTTTGGTCTGGTGGTTTCAGGGTATACTTGACCTGGTGGAGCCGCGCCTTCAGCCTCTTCTGGCAGGATGTAGAGGTGGCCTCCGCAGTTGGTGCTGACCAGGTACCCTCTTTGTGGTGGAGAGCCAGGCCCCATAAACAGGCTGGCTCTGGTGGTGGTACCATTCAAGGTAACTATATACACTGCGAGAGTTTGTGGCTATAGCCAGTTCATTGCCTATGGTCCGTATTTTCAAAGTGCACAAAAACTGGTGCAAAGTGTGCTTGATAAACAGGTTCTCACAACAGTACTTGTGGGCGCTTTTCTTAAACATTAACGTTGCAAACAGTAAACTGGTAACTTGCTGTACTTTACATAGATTCTCCTCACCAGGGCTTGGGCCTGTAGGGCTGCGGCACCTGTCATTTTCTACATTTCTGTCATTGTCATCATCTGTGGTTGTATCTTCTGTTGGTTCTTTGTCTTTAATGGTGTCTTTTTCTGTTTCTTTATCTTCAAGATCTCTAGTTGTAACCTCATACCGGTCTGGAGACTGCTGTGCTGCAGCCAGTTTTGCGCGGGCGCGGCGCTGGGCTCTGGTTGTTGGGCTCCTTGGCACCGCAGGCTCCCAGGTTACATACATGCTTGGGGCCAGTACTGTCAGCTCTTCATCAGCAGAGGGTGTTGGGCTCTCTTCATCCCAGCGGGAGTATGGCAGCATCTCTGGCTCTGGGCCTCTTCTCCCCCTTAGTGCTCTTGAGCACTCCTCTCGTAGCGCTGGGGATGAGTCCTCATCAGCAGGCCAGGGCGGTGGGCTTTGTATCGTGGATGTTACTGGAGCCTTCTTGTGGGAATGCGGAGGAAGCAGATACCGGTCCACCATCTCTTTTAGGAAATGGGCCTCCAGATCCGCCTTGAACCTCATGTATTCGGGGTCTTCTCCTGGCAGGGACGGGAGAGCCAGTTCCTTGGGCTCAGGAGCCGTGTCTGCTCTGGCCTTACAGGCTGGGGTACATGGCCTTGCGGCCTTGTCTTGGCGGGCCGCGCCTAGCTTGGCGGCGGCTTGGTCTTGGCGGGCCGAGCCTGGAGTGGCTACGGCCTGGTCTTGGCGGGCCACGCCTAGCATGGCGGCGGCCTTGGTCAGCGTCTCCCCTGCGGCGTGGATGAGTGTCGCGGCCGTGGCGGGATCTTGGCGGGCCGGGCAGGGCATCGCTGCGTGGCCTGAGCTGGACGGGCCAGGCTGGGCGTCGCTGCTGCGGCGTGGTCTTGGCGGGCCGGGCCTGACATGGCGGCAGCCTGGGCGCTGCCTCTGGGGCCTCTGTGGGGACCGCGGGCTTCGCAGCGGGGATCTTTGCATTCGTGCGGGCAGGGGCAACACAGGACTCACCCAGGCTTGGCATCATTGGAGTCCGAGTAGTCGCCGCTCGGCGCGTTGCTTGCCTCTCCGTCCACTTCTTGTCGGCCCAGGCGACTCCAGCCATCTCTCTGAGCTCTGCGCGTCCTTCCCGGATCTGCTGCATCACCTTCGCCTCAAGCCTTTCACACCATTGGTCCAGCTCCCAGTCCCACCAGGCAGCGGAGCCTAGGTCTGGGTCGCTGCGTGTGAACGCCATTTTCTCTGCGTCGTCGCTGCTCTCCAGATCTTTCTGCAGCCTCCCAGCTTCACTTCCTGTAGCTCTTCTCCCAGCATCAAGCTTGTGACTCCTTCTCCTTCCCGCCGTCTCTGCACACCTCCGCTCTCATCACTTGCGAGGACAGAACTCTGCATGGGTTCTCTGGGTAGCCACACCTCTTCGTGGGCAGTAACTTCTTCCAGCGCGGGCTGTTGTTATTCTTTGGCGCGCTTTTCATGGTGGCAATATGGCGGCGTTTCCAATTTTTCAAGCGGACCGCCCAGACACATGGTCACCTGTCTTAACAGGTCTAGTCCTTATCCTGTTCGTGACGCCAGTTGTGAAGCCCCACAGGTGTTGTGTCGGTGCATTACCTTCAGGGACTCCACGTGGGATGGTCTGGTCACAGGTAGGGAACCTTCTTTTAGAATTTTCCTGATGCCACTCTCGGTATTGCGGTCAGGGTGACCGCCACTGCAGATTAAGGGGTGCCTGGGGCTGATGGCGGGTGCAGTCAGTTGTAGTGGCCTCCCGAGAGTGAGGCAAGCCCCAGGGCCCTGTGTAAGTGTGTGCAACCACAAGGTGCAGAATGACTCAAACACAGTCCAGGCAGTCTGTCAGGGTTTTTACTCACTGATGATGGTAGGGTGAGTAACCCGGGCGTAGCTGGGATGAACCAGGCTGGAACCAGGTATCCTTCCGGTTGGCTGACGAGGGTGACTACCAACTCGCCTTCCTTGCCCTGTGTGTTTTGGGGTGACCCCTACTTGAAGTCCTGCTGGGGTTGCCCAGGGAAGTTGCCGATGCCTCTCTCCCCTTCTTTTGGCCCGTTTTCTTGTAGCCTGGACCAGGTCACTTCGACTGCTTGCCTCCTGTGAACTATGGGCCCTCACTTTGCTACGTGGCTCCGGACTCTGTGGTGGTATGGTGTGGGTCTGAAGTGCCCCCACCGGCAGGTTTGGCAGGAGAAAATTGAATAAATCTCTGCACTGGGACCTGTTACCCTTGCGGGCCTGGTACCTCCCTGGCAGTCCCCTTACTCTGCCACCCCCTTTGCTCTCTCTAGCCTAGGGTAGATTTCAGGTGGCACTACGATGTGAATGATCTCCCCCGTCGGTAGTCACTGCGCGTACGTTGTCTGAGTAGTGGCAGCCTCAGGTCTCTTCTTTGCGTCTGCTCTCCCTGAGCTCCACTTCAGACTCAGCTCCCTCCTTACTACTCTGTCTGCCTATGCAACCTAGCAACCAGGCTCTCTACCACACCCCTTGAGTGGAAATGGAGGCTAAGCCCCTCCTGGATTCCCCAGGGGTCCCTATCAAAGGTAGATATGTGAGACCTGATTACTATGCTCCTGTGTAGTCACACCTCGGTCAGCCTTCTGGATCACCTGTATTGTACTGCCCCCAGCATGGGTGCAGTACTCAGTGGTGCCTGACCAGGTCAGGGGTGCCACAGTGACACCGCGGGAGCGACGAACATCTTCTTAACTCCATCCACCGGCAATGCGGAAGGAAGGAGGTGGGTGGGATGTTATGTCCCGCTCATCTCCGCGCCTCCGCTTCTATTGGCCGGCCGCTTAGTGACGTCGCGGTGACGCCGAACGCACCTCCCCCTTGAGAGGGAGGGATTGTTCGGCGGTCACAGCGACGTCGCTGACAAGGTATGTGCGTGTGACGCTGCCATAGCGATAATGTTCGCTACGGCAGCGATCACCACATATCGTTACAACGACGGGGGCGGGTGCTATCACACGCGAGATCGCTAGCAATTGCTAGCGATGTCACAGCGTGTAAAGTAGCCCTATGAGTTGTGTACACTCTACCTTCCCCCCTCAATAAGAAGGGTGGGAAAAATTACGTTCTTGATGAATAGCGGCCTTCATTTTAAAATGTGGTCCTTGTGGTTGGTGCTTTATTTTTGGTACAGTTACCTATTGCTTCTGAATCTCTGTTAGTAGACAAATAAAAGGTATGCTTACTAATAAATGCTGCATCCCTTACATTCCAGAATATTTGCAGCCTTGCCCTGCAGGGGTCTGTTTACACCTTCAGTTGAGCAAACATAGAGAAAGACCAGAAAGGGCCGCATTTCAGATGTTGTGTTTTGGTTGCACTCAGCTGAACTTTGATGTCTAGTAAGCCACTATCCGTAGATAAAAAATCTTGATAACGCATGTCTAATAATAGCATCCTGAGAGGCTCAGGAACCACTCCACTACCTAGGGAGCTACAAGGGTTTTTTCGAATATCCAGTGGGAAAAAGAGAGTCAGTTAAGTGGCACCAAGCAGTTATTGATGCTGTCAGCGATTCATGAGCATCTCAACTGCCGCTCACATACTAAGTAAAGCAGAGCCATGAATTTGTTATAAAGGAAGTAGTAGACACTTCTGTATGGGGGACTGGGAGAGAGGGATTCATAAAATCACAGAAACTTTCTGACACTTTACAATAAACTAGAAAGACAAAAGTAATAACTTTCTAATGTACTCCGATTTCCTCGAAGAGACAAAGCAATATTAAGCACTAGATACAATGTGATGGCACAATATAAAATAATGATCAGAAATAATAATAATAATAATACTTGTAATAAAGTCTATGTTAAAATAATTTTTAATTACATTAGCACCTCAGGGATTTTTTTTTCTTAATCCATTCTTTCACTAATCCTTCAACATATATAATTGAGCTAGTATTAAGTTGTAACTTTCTATCTGAAAATTCACAGTATAATTCTCTTCAGTTAGGTCATTTGATCTAATAGTGATTCCCTGGCAATTATATACTTTTTATTCTCCGAAGAGATCATCATCACAGTCAATAGAACTACATGTATGATGAAATTTCATGGATGCAGTGACTACCGGGGTTCCACCAAGTACACAGGAATCCCCGGCGAGTGCCGCAACACACAGGGTACACGGTATAATGCTGGGCCTTGGCGTTAGGGAAAGGGGAGCAGGGTCACCTCCTAAACTCACCTGAGACTGATCCCTGCACTCCCTAACATTCCTATATGGGTTCTTTCATCACGTTGCCAATCACATGCCTATCCATGTCTTTTCCTGGGCTCAGCCCTGTATTGTGTAGGATAGCTGGAATGCTAGTCTCACGCTAGATTAAAGACACATAGGGGTTAAGAAAGACAGGGGTAAAATAAATAGCAATCATACAAAGCTCTCAACATGAGGTAATAATGAGGAATGAACCATAAGGGAAAAACCAAAGAGGATAAATGAAAGGAAAAACAAAAAAACAACACAACTTCCACTCAGCAAAAATATTCTCTGAATGGCTTCCTGGTGCTCAGCTCACAGGTTAATTCTTGAAGCAAGTATAGCAGAAACTATCACCAGCGGTTACCTGGACTAGGAGAGAGGTTTTTCTAGCAGAGCTAATTAGCAATAAAGAACAGCTGACTATTGCTCACACTCAGAGTTTCAGGAGACCAGAGGATCTACTTAATCCTAGCAGTGCTGGATAAAGGAGAATCTGCACAGCCAGCAGTATTAACCTCAGCAAGTATGTATCAAGCCAAGAGCTGCGACCCTGACACCAGGACCGAAACCAGCGGCCTAGCTAATTAACCGATTGAGGGCAGGATTATAGGTCCTGTCCCACCCAAAGTCCCTAAAGAAGACAACAGCCCACCGATAGGGATAATGCCACCGCCAAGGCCCATAGATCCCACGGGCCAGCGTCTGCGGGTACGGCTCCTTAGGCTCCAGCCAGCCGGGAGCAGACTCCTGAGTTCCAGACTAGGCAGTCCACCATACACAAAACAAGTGCAAAGGGAAAAGGACAGCGACCACCAGCCCAGGTGGGGGACCTGAATGCACCCAGCCGTGGCGGCCGGCCACCAGCACCTTGGTTTACCAAAAGACTCGTGTGATTCATTTACTGTGAGTAACCAAACATCCCCCCGCTTGTTCGGGCGTGCTGGTCCTTGCCATCGCTATACCCTGCACAAAGACACTGGGTCCCGTGGCAACCATCCCTACCCACAGAGTGGTTAACATCCAGCTGCCACTACATCTCCCCCTGGGTGCCCCACAACAACAGCAGCGGTGGTGTCCCACCTCACCACACACCATGGGTGGCGTCACTAACTTAATACGGCCTAGCCCGTACATCTACGCCCCCCCTTTTTATTCAGCGTGTCTGCATGACCCCCGGGTTCGGAGGATCCCTCGAGCCACAGACACACACAGCAGGTCCGGACTCGAGCAGTGGCGGCTGCTGGCATGGGGGCGGCACAGATGCAGCCTGGATGGTTAGAGTCTTCCGCAAGCAGGGATAGGCCCCAGCAGTGGATGATGGGGTTTGTAGTGGGAAAACAGTCTATGTGAGTGCACGCCATCACAGAAACAGTCTGTGGCGCCCTGGACAAGCCAGGTCGTCACAGAACTACACCAACACACCCCACACCCCGGTTAGGCACACCGAAGAAAAACACAAAATTCTTGTTGCCTTCCTCCAGGGGCTGATGTTCACACCAGGGGGTGGGCCAGGTGGTTGGTCCCGCCCACCGAGGAGTTCACAGTCCTGGAGGCGGGAAAAGGAGTCATAATAGTTTTGGAGTGAAGTGGTAGAGGAGCAGTCTGAAAGCGGTCCGGGTGTGTGGCCCGTACGGAACAGCAAGGTTGGCAGACGGTGGTGACCGTCTGCAGGAGAGGCTAATTGGAGCAAACTGTATGGACCGTGGACGGGCGGTGGCCCGGCGGTACCGGATCGGAGAGTAAAGAGAAACCAGCACCATCCGGCAGGGCTTACGGACCCCGACAAGGTTAGGAGTCACCGTCAAATTTGTCAAATCCATTAGCGAAGGGAACCTCCGGGGTTTCCCAGCAGTCAAGACCCGATTGAAGGCAACCGCTCAAACCGTAGAGGGAAACACAGTCACCGCCAAGGCTACAGTTCCCAGGGCCAGAGCCTGCGGCAAAAGGGGCTCCCTCAGCATCCATCCAAGCTGAGGAGCGGGTTACCAGTGGGAAGCCATTGGAACCGTAACACAACACAGGTGCAGGGAAAGGCAGTCACCATCAACCTGCCGGGAGGAGAAACACCGTAGCCGTCTGTGGGACCCGTCCATCCAGCCGTTTATTTTACCGGAGACTTTGCATTCGTCATTGGCTGAGTGAGTACCACCGTGCCGTGCGGCACAGCGCTGCTCCCGCGACCCTGCACCTCACCAGGCCCCGTAACCCGCCTGCCATCCCTACCTTCCTCACCGGGCCCCGGGACAACCAAACCCCCTACCCACGGAGGGGAGAACCAACATCCAAGCTGCTCCCTGTCATCGCTCCCGGGATCCCCATCCAGAGAAGTGGTGGTGTCACCAATCTCACCACAACCGTGGGTGGTGTCACGGACAATATCCCTAAACCCAAACCACCCCCTTTCACTCACGGGCGAGGAACGCCGCTCGAGTCCCCGGGATCCGGCCCACCGCTCGAGCCACCACCGAGCAGCAGCAGCAGCAGTAGCCGGACCTGAGCAGTGGGTGAGCGCAGCGTCCCTCCTCCGCCCGCGACAACTCCACACCAGTATTGTAGTTTAACTTGCCTTGTTTGCTTTTCTGTGGTGGTACCTGAACCCATGGGTGCCGGTCCCAGGTGTATCCGCTCCCTTTGTTCTGTGCCAGCTGTGACCTGGGATCGCTGTCCTCCGTGCACACTTGTTGTTGATGGGCTCCCGTGGCTAGAGCTACTTGGGAACCCCTCTGTTTCTCTTGGTCCTATTGCAGGCAGCCTGGACTATTTAAGGGGTTCAGTCCCCAGTCCCCTCTTTGCTGCTGATGCTTCCGACTGTTTTGGTGGTGAAGAACCCTGGATATTCCTTCACCTAGCAAAATTGACAATATCCATAAAGGGTCTCACTGTCCTAGGGATCTGCACCCTGCCTTGTGCTGAGGTCTGTGAGCTTAGTTCCGTCCTTCCACGGACATGCTGTGGTTCCTGGAGTCTCGTACTTCCACAGGGGGCCCACTGGTCCCGGAGTTCCCGGTTCCTCACCACACGGTGCTCTCTCTTTTTCACAGCACTCCGTTCTCACTGCAGGTCATTTCTGTCTTTTCACTTTCGACTATTTCCAATTTCTACTCCTCTCCTCCTTTCCTTTACTTCCTTCTTCACATCATTCTCTAACTAACTCCTCTGACAGACTTTCCTGACAGACTCTCCTGACAGGCTGCACACCACCTCCTCTCGCTTTTTCCAACTGACCGCTGGCCCCTCTCTCTCGCTGGGTCTCTCCCTACAGGCTGGGTGGTACTATCCAATCAGTGCCCTCCCCTTTTACCTGTTCCTAGGCAGGCTCCCAGTGTGGTGTTGGGGTTATGTGTGGCCTGAAGGTGCTGGTGCGTTTACTCTGGCATGGATATTCCGGGGTTTGGATTTCCACAGGTTGCATTTGTGGCACCTGGTACCTCATGGGTGCTACATTAGCTTATTTAGGACTGATAGCAGAGTATAGAGTAATAGAGGAACAAAATTATAATTTGAAATAATAAAATTGAGGTGCAGGCTAAATACAAAGGGGAGGTTGAATTATATGGAAATAAGTACACCATGCATAAAAAAGTTCAGAGTCTGCTAGACATTCAAGGTTGGGGGTTCTATTTAAAAAAAATAACTAATAAGAGTTTATTTTGTTCACACCTCTTCCTCAGAGCTACAAAGTGATTTTATGCAACGCGTTGATGGCTTGATCCACACAATATTGCTGTAGAGCATCTATTCTCTACCAAGTGATGACCACAGCCTGGGTAAGACAGCCACCTATGCTCCTTTTGCTAGTAGACATGCTTCCCATCAGTAGCTCTTCTGCAATAGCATACATCTGAGAAGTGGTCTGATGAAAAAGTACTTATGGCTGCAAGTGGATCTATTTGCCATATTTAGTTAGTTTAACATGGACTAGATAAATTGAAGATCAAACTTTTTTTCCCCTTTTGGTAAATTCCTACAGTACAGGAAGAACACTATAAGGCTAGGAACCCACTTTGCGTTTTTACCTGCGTTTTAGGTGCTTTTTAGGTCCGTTTTGGGAGCACCTTTTTCATGCCAAAAGGCATGCGTTTTGATTTACCAGCAAAGTCAATGGAAATTGAGGATTTCTAGACCCCACTTTGCGTTTTGAGACGCTGCTTTAAATTTGCATATTTTGTGGCAAAAACCATGCATTCAAAGAAGCAACATGTCAATTGTTTTTGCCATTTTGGGTGCGTTTTGCTAACATAAGTCAATGAGAAATGGCAAAACACAAGAATTCTCAAAATTCCTGCGTATTACCTGCTTTTCCAGTGCAGAAAACATGCTTTTTGGACTTCAAAATAATTATTTCATATGTCCCTTTATAACATACAAATGGCTCATAGGCCTAGGGAATATTTGGGAATAGTTTGTCTGATACTGATCATATGTCCCTTTACACACACACATAGTCCGACAATTAAAAATTAGAAATAACCTAAAATAATGCTATATTTCTATTAAATATCATATTAGCGCTATAATTTCATTAAATTAATCTATTTCTATTAGTTTTCACACAAATATAGATTTGTTTCTTTTTTCCAGTTTTTTCATAGAGTTTGACTTTTTAAACTTTATTTAGCAGTGTCTTGATGTTCAAACCGCATCTATCAAAACGCAAGTTGAAAAGCATGTAAAAAGCGCTGAAAACGCATCTAAAACGCGGTAAACACGCATGCGTTTTCAGCGCTAAATTTCTGAAAAAGGCAACTTTGGTCAAATCAATTAAGGCCAAAACGTGCGTTCTAAACTGCAAGTAGGACGACGCAAAGTGGGGCCCTAGCCTTAGTTACATTAGAATACTTAAAGAGAACCTGTTAGGTGCAATATGCACCCTGAACCACGAGCAGTTCTGGGTGCATATTTCTAATCCCTGCCTAACTGTCCCTGTATCTAGTAGCATAGATTAAGAGATCTTTAGAAACAGTATTTCTAAAGATCTTTTATCATATGCTAATGAGCTAGGGGACTAGTCCCAAGGGTGTTAGGTCCCACAAGGGTTTGCTAATATGCTATTCACTGCCCATTGTTCAGTGGTGACGCGTGTACCTATTTATCATGTTCACTATTTATAAAAACTGATCTGGTATTATGATTTTCCAGGTCAGTGCGAATTTGTAAGTAACAAACATGTATAGTGATGGTAAATAAAAAAATAATAAAAAAAAAACAATCGTGCAATTGCAGTTATTTTTTTGCAATATCACCGCACTTGGAATTTTTTCCTGTTTTCTAGTACAATATGGGGCAGAATGAATGGTGCCGTTGAAAAGTACAACTTGTCCGACAAAAAAACAAGCCCTCATATGCCTATATTGATGGAATAATAAAAAAGGTTATGGCTCTTGGAGGAAGGGGAGGAAAGAACAAAAACGAAAAATTGAAAAATTGCCCGGGGATGAAGGGTTAAAACTACACAAAAATTTTTTTTTCCTTATGGAAAAAATAAAATATATCACTTAGAAAAAGT
Organism: Anomaloglossus baeobatrachus; assembly: GCF_048569485.1. Lineage (NCBI taxonomy): Eukaryota > Metazoa > Chordata > Amphibia > Anura > Aromobatidae > Anomaloglossus > Anomaloglossus baeobatrachus. Next base: position 95,733,694 of record NC_134353.1, on the reverse strand, counting down.
AAAGACAACTGTGAAAGCCCCGGAGTGAAACTTTAGAATTAAAAATAGTATGATGATAAAAGAAAGAAATTCATTGGCTATCGGCATTAGATAGTAGCTGACAAATATTGCTCATCTTCATGTTAAATAAAAGAGCAGGGAAGAAAAAATCAACTTCAAAGATAATTTTTATTCCAAATATTAGCAGCTGAGCCTCCACGCCCCATAAACATTATTTCTTCAGAAGCGGCTGTATATGAAGATTACAATCTAACGCCTATGGCTGGTTTTTCTCCAGTAGCTATATATGTCTTCTCCCATTTACTAGAACTCCTTTTATATATATATTGTATGCTCTTCATATAAAGTGTACAATTTGTACCATGAGCAAATGATAAAGAAAACCAAAACAATCACTTACTACAACAAATGACCCCGGGCAAACGGCAACACAAATCCTCTGCATAATATTTACAGACAACAGCACTGACTTTAAAGGATTCATCTTTATTCATTATAGCAGTAGGAAAACTCCCACCTGATCTCAGATGAACCCGCAGTATCCAGCAGATAACAGGGCTTTATTTGTGTATGGAGAGCAGACTACAATAACCTCACTGATTCCTGCACCAACTGTATGCTGTACAGAAAATAACCACAATTACACTGCATACATCGGAGCACAATGGGGCAGATTTATTAATCCTGTCATATTTGGACCAATATATATTTTAGATAAAGGGATCTTTAGAAAAAGATCCTTTATGAGATGCTAATGAGCGCAGGGACTAGTCGCAAGGGTGTTAAGCCTGCTTTACACCTTACAATTTCGCATACGATATTGTATGCGATGTGATCCGCCCCCATCGTATGTGCGGCGTGTTCAATTTGTTGAAAGTGTCGCACAAACGATTATTTTCCGTCACACATACTTACCCTTCCGTACGGCCTCGCTGTGGGCGGCGAACATCCACTTCCTGGAGTGGGAGGGACGTTCGACGTCACCGCGACGTCACGCGGCAGCCGGCCAATAGAAGCAGAGGGGGCAGAGATGAGCGGGAAGTAAATATCCCGCCCACCTCCTTCATTCCGCATTGTCGGTGGGAGCCGCGGGACGCAGGTAAGCTGGAGTTCATCGTTCCCGGGGTGTCATACACTGCGATGTGTGCTGCCTCGGGAACATTGAACAACCGGACGTTCAATTTTTAGAAATTGAACGACGTGTATGCGATCAACAGTTTTTTGTTCAATCGCAATCGCACGTAGGTTTCACACACTACAATATCACTAACGATGCCGGATGTGCGTCACTTACGACGTGACCCCGCCGACACATCGTTAGATAAATTGTAGCGTGTAAAGCAGGCTTTAGTTCTACCCTCATAGCATTTTAGTATACCCACAGGGTCATGCTAACATGCTATTCAATGTAGCATCACCAGCGGTGATGTGTGTACCTGTGTCCACTGGGAACACTGATCAGGAGTCCTGGCACTTCAGGTCATGTGCACTAGACCTCTCTGAAGCCTGGACGTGTACACCCAGCTTCATACTGCGCATGACTGTAAGTGCCGGGCGTACAGATCAGCGGTGACAGCGGACACAAGTACACGCATCACCACTGGTGATGCCGCATTGAATAGCATGTTATCACTCCCCTGTGGGTGTACTACCATGTTAAGAGGGAAAAATGAGAGCAGGAAGTAACAACCTTGTGTCTAGTCCCTGTGCTCATTAGCATATGATAAAGGATCTTTAGAAATATTTTTTCCAAAGATCCCTTCATCTATGCTACTAGATACAGGGACGGTTAGGCAGGGATTAGCAATATACACCCAGAACTGCTGGTGGTTTTGGGTGCATATTACACCTGACAGGTTCCCTTTAATTTTGGTTTAGTTTTCATTTTTCACTGTCTTTTCTAAGCTAACACCTTTTGGTTTTCATACTTTGCACCAATAATATGTAATTTTGGCTCATAATGGTGGCTTCCAGGCCATACTTTTTTCCTATCAAACCATGCCTTTCCTTTCAAATAGGTTACATCTTACATGAAAATCTAAAAGAAATATGATATGATAGTTTTTGACGCAAATTAGGAATTGCATATTTGGAATGTGTAATAATTAGTAATTATGGGGGTTGGCACATGGTGTGGCTTAAAGGGAATCTGTCGGCAAGTTTTTGCTACTTCATATGAGAGCAGCATGATGTAGGCAAAAAGTTCCTGCATACAACAATGTATCCCTTAGATTACTGGGTGCAGCAGTTCTGACACAATCAAAGCTTTTAGTGTAAGTGCACACAATCAATTTTGTCAGCATTTTAGACTCAGCGTGTTTTTCCCACATCCAAAATGCTGCATTGTACAGTTGAAGCACAGTGGATGGGATTTATAGAAATCTCCTTCCCACTGTACTTCTTTGAGACGCTCTGTAAACTGACATGCGACGCTGGTTTTCAAGCCGCAGCATGTCAATTTGTTTTTGTGAAGACGCTAGTGTTCTCAGAGGGAGAACACAGCGAAAATATGCTGTGTCAGTAACCCTTATTGTGGGCACAAACAGCAAATCACACAAGCGTCTCCGGAAGACAAAACACGCTGCATCCAGAACACTGGCACTCCGAATTGCGGGCATGTAGCCTTAGATTTAGCAATGCAGTAGAGCTAAAAAAGCTGCCCCGCCCACAGCATACTCTGTCTATAGACTGTGAGAAGCTGCTAATCACAGATGGACATGCCGGATTTGGACTCACTTGGACTCCTGTATCTTAGCAATGAAGATACTAGGACTTAAAAAACAAACAATGTAAGCAACAGTTTAATCTTGACAAAAAGGGCATCCCTGAATTGTATGTTTTAGCCCTTTTAGCATGCTGTCTTTAGATTACATAGCAAAAACCTGTGACAGATTCTCTTTAAACTCCAGCCGTCCCGGTTAAGCTAATGGCTGCAATAGTGGGAAAAAAATGTGCGGCCATTAGTCTGTCAAGGGGTGAAATGTCAGCGTCATCATGTGGCTGGAACCCTAAAGGTTTACTCCCAATATTAGGAGGTTTGTTTTCCTGTGTTAACTATTATTAATTTCCCTGTTCACTGCTGTACTTACTACCGGCCACAAGAAGCCCCTGTCCTCCATTTTACTCTCATATACAGTAGACTCTTGTTTGGAAAGGACAGGGCTAATACATTGTAAGACAGGGATAGGGAGGAGTGATAGAGAACAGAGTGAATCTGTTCCTGTTTTGGGGCAGTTAGTGAGATACCTGGAGCAAGGAGAATAGTGTGGGGTGTGTGTGACAGAACAAGGGAGCAAGTATCACAAAGCACTGTTAGTGGCGACAGAGATCTACCATATGGGCAAGTGGGTGATAGCTACTACAATAAAACTTTTGTGGGAGAGAGCCCAGTGTCGGCTAGTCATGGATGACCTTAGGAAGGAAAAGGATGTGCGCAGTTGAGAACAGACGAAGAGGGTAGCGGCTCTAGTAGTGGCCCTTGTGGGAGATCACAGTCAATACTCTTAGTTCAGGGTTCACAGATAAAACATTGACCCGTGTAGACCTGTGTCAGGTGCCGTTACTGCAAAAACATAATGTTTGTATCTCTGTGTTAGGCATCTGTCACACGTTCGTGCCTCCGGAACGTGTTTGGCAGTTTTTTCACATACCGTAGGAACGTATATACGTGGACATATGATTTCATAATTGTTTGGACACACGTAAGTATTTTGGAATGGAACGTGTGTCCGTTCCGTACTTATGTGTGTCCGTGTGTTTCGCACGCTGACATGTCCACGTGTTCTGCGGCAGCACGGGTGTCACACAGCCCGCACCCGTACCACACGGATGTAGTGTGGATGCGGTCCCGTGTGACACACGGTGGAGAAACACGTGTCATTATTTTAAAATAAAAAAAACACATACCCACCTCCACTAGCCCTGCAGAATCTTCCGCTCCAAGCAGTTGCTGCCGTCCGCCGCTCGTTATTAGAGATGAGCGAACCAGCCGTGGTTCGGCTCGAGTTCGGTTCATCGAACGGAGGTCTCGTTCGAGTTCAGTTCGGCGAACCGAACTCGAACCAATAGGATATAATGGGAGGCAATCACAAACACATAAAAACGCATTATAAATGTACACATACAGTTAATAAACATTGCCATAACACTTACCGGTCCCCGCGATCCCTACTGCACTCTGTCTCCTGCCGCTATTCCATCCGATGATCGCTGAATCCTCCCGGTGACCGGCACTGCCAGCAGTGATGCAGGACCTATCGTGACGTCAAAATAGCCATGTGACCAGTCACGTGGCTATTATCTCATTGGCTACAGACTGGTCACATGACTATGACGCGTCATATAGGACCTGTCATTGCACTCTCCGGTACACGGTGCACATTTGTGTATCGCCGTGTACCGGCGACATGCTCTAGCACACGGTCGACTCCCCGTTCCGATAGGGACCGGCTGACACAGCCGGTCATTAACGGAGATCACCGTTGCCATAGCAACGCAGTTAGCGGTGACGTCACCGCTAACCGTGGCTCCGGGAATCACATGATCGGAGCCCTGTTGCTATGGTAACGCGTCTGTCAGCGTTACCGCTGTTACCGCTAGCAGCACTGATCTCTCACGGAGTGAAGGCTGCACGCTGCTTCCCGTGCAGCCTTCACGGAGTGAAGGCTGCACGGGAAGCAGCGTCTTCCCCCATGCAGCAGTGATGTAGCAGAGCTGCATTTGTTGAACGAGAAAGACAGAAGACCATGGATCGTGGAGGGCTGACAGGGGGTAATAAAGATGAAGTCTCTAATGTGTCTGTGTATTTATTTCTATTAAAGTATTTTTTCTCTGTGTGGTGTTTTTTTTTAACTCTTTATTGGAGATTCTTAATGGCCGGGTCAAACGTGCCTGACATTAAGAATCTGTGGCTTAATACTGGCTAGTAAAACAAAGCCTGTATTAACTCATGATTACCCAACAAGCCACCCGGCTCCAGGGCTGTTGGAAGAGTTGGATACAGCGCCAGATGATGGCGCTTCTATGAGAGCGCCATTTTCTGGGGCGGCTGCGGACTGCAATTCGCAGCAGAGGCGCCCAGAAACCTCGGGCTAACCTGTGCTGCGGATTCCAATCCCCAGCTGCCTAGTTGTACCTGGCTGGACACAAAAATGGGGCGAAGCCCACGTCATTTGTTTTTTAATTATTTCATGAAATAAGTGAAATAATTAAAAAAAAAACGGGCTTCCCTATATTTTTGGTTCCCAGCCGGGTACAAATAGACAGTACTGGATGGAGTATGCTGAGCCTTGTAGTTCTGCAGCTGCTGTCTGCTCTTCTCCATACAGACAGACAGCAGCTGCAGAACTACAAGGCTCAGCATACTCCATCCAGGACTGTATGCAAAAGTTTTTTGCCCCCTGAAAAAATTATGTGGGCTTCGCCATATTTTTGTATGCTAGCCAGGTACAGCAGGCTGGTACGGCTGCCCCCAACCCCCAGTTGCCTATTTGTACCCGGCTGGGAACCAAAAATAAAGGGAAGCCCTTTTTTTATTATTTCATGAATTTCATGAAATAATTAGAAAACAAATGACGTAGGCTTCGCCCCATTTTTGTGTCCAGCCAGGTACAACTGGGCAGCTGGGGATTGGAATCCGCAGCACAGGTTGGCCTGAGCTTTCTGGGCCCCACTGCTGCGAATTGCAGTCTGCAGCCGCCTCAGAAAATGGCACTTTCATAGAAGCGCCATCTTCTGGCGCTGTATCCAACTCTTCCAGCACCTGCCTGCTATACCTGGCTAGCATACAAAAATATGGCGAAGCTCATGTCCTTTTTTTGTAGTTTTTTGGCAAAAAAAAATAAAAAATGCTTCCCTGGATTTTCCATTGCCAGTGAAAGTAACACCAAGCAGTGGGGGTTAGCAGCCAGTAGCTGCTTGGATTACCCTTAGCTAGCAATACAAAAAATGCAGCGGGAGCCCATATATATTTTTTTTAATTATTTATTTAAATAACTAAAAACAAAGTGGGCTTCCCTGTATTTTGATTGCTGGACATCACAGTGCTGTAAAAATAAATCTTTAAAAAAAATTACATAGCGCTCCGCGGTATTTTTGATTCTCAGCGCAGATAAAGCAGACAGCTATGGGTTGCCACCCCCATCTGCCTGCCGTTACCTTGGTTGGCAATCAAAATACAGGAAAGCCCATTAATTTTTTCTATTTAAAAAATAGTTTAAAAAAAATGACGTTGGGTCCCCCCATTTTTGATAGCCAGCTAGGGTAAAGCAGACGGCTGTAGCCTGAAAGCCACAGCTGGCAGCTTTACCGTGGTTGGGGATCCAATGTGGAGGTCTCCCCAGGCTCTTTTTTTTATAATTATTTTATAAATATTAATAATTACACAAAAAAAGTAGGGTCCCCCCCCAAATTGGATCACCAGCCATAAATCGGGTTGATACTAGCTGTAAAGTCCCCTGAGATCAAGCTCAGCAGTTTGTGATGTCATGGCGTCTATTAGATACCCAACATCATAAACTGTCAGTACTAACAAAAACAAAATCGACAAAAGAAATTTATTTGAAAAAACAGTCCCCCAAAACATTTCCTCTTTCACCAATTTATTGTAAGAAAAAAAATAAAGGGGTCCCACGACGACTCTGGACCGTCTAGAATATGGGGGGGAGACACTCAGGGAACGCATCCCCCATTTTCTAGGAGTGCGGACCCTTCATGTGAGGAGTGTGGGTGCAATGAATCTGCACTCACTCTCCCCGGGTCCACAGCAGCAGAGTCCATGTCGTAATGGTTGCTACCAAAGCTGCAATGCCCTGCTCATGAGGTAAGGGCATGCCTAATCAGGAGAACTATTCTACATTTCCAAATATTGGTATTTGCTGATATTATTGCTATTCCACCTACTATATATTGGGGATAGGATCTTGGAGATGGAATACCCCTTTAAGTCCAGTTATCCAGCTGAATGAATACTTAACAACAGAGCTCGCTATTTAGATGTGTTATCTTGTGGCGTATAACAGTCTCTCATGTTTGGTAGTCGTTCAGCAGGGAAACTATAAAAGCAAATCCCTCCATTTGGAAATGTAGTATATAGCTCTCCTGATCAATTATGTTCCTTACCTCATGAGCAGGGCATTGCAGTAATAATAATAATTTATTAATTTATATAGTGTTATTAATTCCATAGCCCTGCTTTTTGCTGCTAGAACCGTTCTCGAACGTAACTAGAACTATCGAACTTTAGCAAAAAGCTCGAGTTCTAGTTCGATCTAGAACACCCCCCAAAATCACTCGAACCGCGAACTGGAGAACCGCGAACCGCGCTCAACTCTACTCGTTATGAGCGTGTAAAGGAGGTGGGCATGATTTCACGGGCTCTAATCTCCGCCCCTCCGCTCGGCCGGAAGCAGCAGCGGGGAGTGGGCGGGGCTGGAGCCGAAGATCAAAACCCTGAACAGCAGCGAGGACCACGTGAGTATGCAAATTACCGGTTCTTCATGTGTTATCATGGATAGTCCACTTTGCTATGTGTACAGGGCATTAATAGCATTGGTGCAACCTGTGCAGCTGCATAGGGGACCAAGATGCAAGGGAGGGCATTTTAATTTCCAAAAGAGGTAGAATTGTGCATTATAATGTGTTATTGGACCGTAAAGGGCCCAAATATTGTTCTTGCACAGGGGCCTTTTTCTGTCTGTGTCTGCCAGTGGATTCATAAGAGAAGGGGACTTTTTTTAGCTTTTTTCCCAGTAGGGGTTTTGAAAAACACCTGTTGGAAAAAAGAAAGTGCATGTCACTTTTCACTTCTCTGAAGAGCAAACTGAAGGAAGCCTGCCCAAACGAGGGACCATCCGATGAAAAGATTACAAAGAATGCTTAAGGGAAGAAAAACTCTTCCAAAAATTCGTAAAAAGTAGTTGCTTGAATTGATTTAAAAATAAAAATGAAAAATCACATTTTTTAACTCCTCATAAAACTAAGGGTGCACTTATATACCAATCCTAGGAATCAAGGGTCCTCAGTGGTGCTTCACACCTTCTTGCTCCTTCACTTCATTTTAGATTGGACAGCACTGCAGTTCCCTTCACAGCCAGTTAGTAGGTATCACTGTGCATGGAGCTGCAGTGCCGTCCAATTTAAATGGACATGGCTGCAGTTTTTTTGCAATGCTGAATGAATGCACCCCGTATAGGAGAAATTATGGAGCCTTTGCATTACAGCTCTTTTTTATCGGGATCAGTCCAATCCCAAAAGCTGGTCCCTAGTAGTCATATAATAATGGCATATCCTAGCTATACGAGGTAACTTAAAGGGGTTGACTAGTCTAAATCCACAATTCTGCAGTCACTTCATGTCCTTTTTAGTCCAATAACTTATGAAATGGACAATCCCCCTGCTTTGGAGGTAGAAATGAGCCCCCTTACCTTGTGGGCCCATGTGCTGCTGCACAGGTTGCACCAATGATATGTCCGCCCTTGTGCAGACTTGTAAATCCTCACATCATATGCACTGTGTGCAGTGAGGATTATCTGTGAGGATTCAGGTGTCACAGTCGGGAACAGTGGTCACATGGCCACAAGTGTGCAATACGCATACTGCTTGACAGAATACAACTAGACTGTTTCCAACTACACTTGCATTGATTGCACCATAAACAGTCAGGATGGACCTCTACCATAGCTTAATCTAGGTCCTCAAAATCAATCTGTTCACACACAAAAAAGCTGCCATACAGTGCACAAATAGTAGTACAGTACAAAAACCCATATTACCATTTATTATGTAAGTTATTGGCCAACCTAATTGCCCTATTATCTTAGATTAGATAACTTGATGAACAATCAACATTCCATTCTGACATCTCTCTTTATCTCTCTTTCTTGACTCCCTTATGAATAGTAATGCTCCATTTGGCGGAGAAGTCCTGAGTTGTCTATGAGAGAGGCACTGGTAGATTAACCTGCAAGTGGTTTGTCCCCAGGGAGAACAAAAGGATTGGCTGCAAAAACTCAGTAGGCCAGATCCTACTCTCCCCCAACATCATCTATGGTGGAAGAATCAGGACAACCCCAAACACATTGGACTGTCTGCTGATTCCTCTGATATTAGCAGTGGGATGTTGCATACAGTTCACACACTGCATTATGGGGGTACTCACTCGCTTGCAGGTCTCCAAGGTAGCACACAGGAACACAGTTCATTTAAAAGTTCAGAAGTTTATTAAAACCACAAACTGTTCTTCAGTAACACAACACGTGGTTTACAGTCCGTAAAGTCCGCGGTACAACTGCACAGGTTTGGATACCACTTTCCTCATTAGTATTCCCCTGACCCCGGTCAGCTGAAGTGAACCCTCTCTATCTCTCAGAGGGTCCCTTCAGAGAGGCTTCACCACCTCGATCCTGAGTCCATCAGCCTCTTTTCCTCTCTCAGAGGCTGCTCCTCAGACACCAGACTTTCTTTTCTGAATAGTCCATGGTATGCCCGCATTGGAGGTATGGCAGTGTGCAGCCCCCGCGACAGCCGACAGGCTGCTCGGACCCGGATGCGCAGTGGCTTGAGGGTTCTCCGGATCCGAGGTGGCGTCACGCGGCACCCTCGGAAATAAAAGGGGGGGGTTGTTTGTCGTTTTGGGATAATGTTCGTGACGCCACCCATGGTGTGTGGTAATGTGAGGGACCATCGCTGCCAGTTTTGAGGAGCCCAGGGATGCTGGTGTGTAGCAGCTTAAGTTGTTAACCCCTCTGTGGGCAGGGGAGTGGTGTCCCGGGGTCCAGTGATGGATGGTGTGGGGAACCCGTCGGGTGCAAGGGGGTAACGTGTACTCACACAGTCCAAAGTCACTGACGCTGACACCAGGTAAACCAAATTCTTGAGGACTCTGTGGTCCTTGGACAGGCACGCTGGGTCCGTGTCCTCTTGGTGTTGCCTGTTGACCTGAAGCCTTGTCCCTTGGCACTGTGTGTAATACGTGTGGATCCCTTACACTTGAAGCATTTTGGGTCCCGCTCACCTGCGTGGCTAGCAGGGTGAGCTTGCTCTCAGGGTTCACGCTTGGGATTTTCTAGACGTTGTGGGAAGTCCTATCCCCCTCGTTGCGCTGGTACCCCGATTCTGGAGCGGATGGGGAACGGTTCCTGAAGATTCCATTCCCGTTGGGTGAATTATTGGGCTGCGTGAAGCTACTTCCCAGCCTAAGGTCCGCGTACACCCCGTCGTGCCCTTGTCCCTGCCTGGTTGTAGCACAGGGCAGCCGGCCTGCTCTCTGTAGCAGCACCATGCTTCCTGCCACTAACACCTGAGACCGGTGTTCCAGCTCCTTCTGGCCAGGCCAACGTCTGGCACCTGGGATGGGTACAGGAGCCCAGCTCCACAGCATGACCTGGACTGTCACCGCTATCTCTCCTTCAATCTCCACTCTCCAACTCTCCAACTGCACTGACACTTCTGCTCTCCTTCCACCAGCCCTCCATCTAGGTGGCCCTATTCCCCTCAGGCTGCCCAATGGGTGTTTGGTGGGTGTGGTGCAGAGTGTTCCTCAGGATTTGTGTACACCAGTTGGTAGCAACACCAAAGTGACAAGACCCGTAACCATGGAGGAGCGGGTATCATGCAGAAGGGCAGATTGCACGGCACCCTTGTGACGACCTGATAGGCCAGGGTGTCACATTCCCCCTTGGTTAAACGTGGCTCGTCCGCGACCCACAGAACATCAAGCATTTATTTTATTTTTTAAGGAAGGAAAAAGGGTTAACAACATTTTTATTTTTTTAACTGGTTCATCCCACACAGGGGAGGTGCATTCTTAAACTGTTTCAAACATTTTTTAACTAGAGTACGTCTGCCACAGGGGATGCCACTGGTTTTGATGGCAGTGGGGACCCAACCTTCCACGTTGTGGTCCCTCCCTGTGACAGTCCAGTCCCAACGTCCCGGATCTCAATAACCCCCCCACCCAAACAACCTGGTTCCCCTGGAAACCTAGATGGGTCCTTGGGCTGGGTTAAGGTCCCGGGGTATGCCAGACAACTCAGGTGCCACAACGGGTGCAGGGTTTTTTTTTTACAAGACACAAGTTTGTGTTGGTCACGCCAGTCCTGTGACTGTGGTCCATTTTTAATCAACTATAAAATGTAGAAGTCTCTATAAAAATCATACCTAAAAGTGCTGTACCATGATACAACTGTTGCAGATTTAGAGAAAATCAGATTACTTTCCCATGCAATTAGTGTTTCATTGGTTCTCTCATTTTCTAACATTTTCTATATAGAAAATAAACTGTGGAAAATAACAAACGGAAAACACAGATACCTAACATTTTTACTTTACCATTTTTTTTTGCTAATAATATATGGTTGGGTCCCGCAGCCACACCTCCTTTTGCCTGCGTGCTACCTCTGCGGACACGTACCCTTCTTCAAACATGACATGTTTGGTCACATCCAGGGCATACCAGCCCCTCTCCCCGCAGTGTCGGGTGTAAGTAGCCATTTCTTCTGGCTCTAGGTTGCGGCCAGGATGCTTCCAAGGAAAGAGTGGGGATACGTCCCGCCGGGAGACAAATACCCCCGCTGTGAGGTCTGCTTCACGAATGAAACCCCATCCCTGCTCGGGGTCAAAGCAATCCACCAGACCGCGGCACCGTGGCCCTTTAACACGTGAAGCAACGCTCCTCACCTGCTCCATCTCGGCTCTGTTACAAGTGGCCAGCTCCTGCGGCCGCTGTTTCCTGGTAGCAATCTCCTGCTGCAATTCCTGGCTGTGCCGCTCCCAGTAGGTGTCTGACTTCAGCTCCCCCACTGGCTCCGGCTTGAACTGGACTCATGCGGCCCCAACAGCCATCGGGAATCCGCGCGGTGGTGGGACCGGTGGACTGGGAGGTCCCACTTCTGCTGCTGTAGAGAAGACAACCGACTGCTCCGCAGCCGGGGTGGCAGGGCCCAGGTGCTCCGCCTCTAGGGATGGGCCCCGTGATGCGGCCGGGTCTGATCTGGCCGAGCTCCGGGAAAACGCTGACGTGACCGGGATGATGATGACCTTGAGGTTGTTGCTAAAGCTTCATAAAAACAGACTGCAGGTTCCGCTGCTGAGATGGATAGTGGCAGATCGGTGTCCGCTGAGGACGGGGTAGGTGACTGTGGAGTGGTTGCCACAAGCGGGGGCGGACCGGATCCCTCGGCAGCCATGGCCGGATTAGGGTAATCAATAGGGAATGGGTAACCGCTTACCCTTTCTTCACGTGGGACTTCGATCTCACGGGCTCGCACCGCCACTGCCAGACTCCTCATCTCTTCCCTCCAGTGGTTTAGTATGAATAGGAACTGCGTCCGCATTCTCCTGCACAGCTGCTCGGTCTCTTCTTCGAACCAGGTCGCGGTCCCGGGAACAGCACATTCTGGTGACCAGCTCCGCTCCGCCATCTTGCCTCTGCGTTGTCTAGGAACAGTATGGCAGAGTCCTGGCTTCCCTGCTTCTCTTCTGCTTTTTCTACATTCGGGCACGCCCCCTCGGTTTTCTCCCAGCACTCTGTCGCGCGCTGTGGCCCTCTGGGAACTTCCGGTTCCTGTTTCAGGCTGAAGACGAAGGGCGGGGCTTAGGATTTGCACCCTTTTCCAAGAAGAGGCGTTTTTGGCGCAAAAATAGCGGAAAAATGGCGGGTGTCACAGAAAAAGGGATTTTGGATCACGACTTTCACTTTTCAAGGCGCACGTCACCCAGGTTAGTGGGTCCTGCTCACATCCTGTTCGTGACGCCAAGTTTTCTCTACAAGGTGTGCCGCCCCCTCGACAGCCGCTGGGCTGCTCGGACCCGGATCTGCAGTGGCTCAAGGGGTCTCCAGATCCGAGGTGGTGTCGCGCGGCACCCTTGGAAATACAAGGGGGGGTTGTTTGTGGTTTTGGGATAATGTTCGTGACGCCACCCACGGTGTGTGGTAATGTGAGGGACCACCGCTGCTGGTTTTGAGGAGCCCGGTGGACGCTGGTGTGTGGCAGCTTAAGTTGATAACCCCTCCATGGCCAGGGGAGTGGTGTTCCGGGGTCCGGTGATGGATGGTGTGGGGAACCCGTCGGGTGCAAGGGGGTAACGTGTACTCACACAGTCCAAAGTCACTGACGCTGACACCAGGTAAAGCAAATTTTTGAGCACTCTGTGGTCCTTGGATGGGCGCGCTGAGTCCGTGTCCTCTTGGTGTTGCCTGTTGACCTGAAGTTTTGTCCCTTGGTACTGTGTGTCCTACGTGTGGATCCCTTACACTTGAAGCGTTTCGGGTCACGCTCACCTGCGTGGCTAGCAGGGTGAGCTTGCTCTCAGGGTTCACGCTTGGGATTTTCTGGACGTTGTGGGAAGTCCTATCCCCCTCGTTGCGCTAGTACCTCGATTCTGGAGCAGATGGGGAATGGTTCCTGAAGATTCTCTTCCGGTTGGGTGAATTACTGGGCTGCGTGAAGCTACTTCCCAGCCTAAGGTCCGCGTACCCCATCGTGCCCTGGTCCCTGCCCGGTTGTAGCACAAAGCAGCCGGCCTGCTCTCTGTAGCAACACCATGCTCCCTGCCACTACCCCCTGCGACCGGGGTTCCAGCTCCTTCTGGCCAGGCCAACGTCTGGCACCTGGGACGGGTACAGGAGCCCAGCTCCACAGCGTTGCCTGCACTGTCACCACTGTCTCTCCTTCAATCTCCACTCTCCAACTCTACAACTGCACTGACACTTCTGCCCTCCTTCCACCAGCCCTCCATCTGGGTGGATCTATTCCCCTCAGGCTGCCCAATGGGTGTTTGGTGGGTGTGGTGCCGAGTGTTCCTCAGGATTTGTGTACAGCAGTTGGTAGCAACACCAAAGTGACAGGACCCGTAACCAAGGATGAGCAGGTACCATGCACAAGGGCAGATTGCACAGCACCCTTATGACGACCTGATAGGCCAGGGCATCACAGCAGCCTCCAGACACTGACTCCTGCCAGTGTCTATCCAGGACCTCTACCAGAGTATTCTTCCCATAGCCCAGCACTTTCCAGACGGGCTGCAGTCTCTTCACATGTCAAATAAACAGACTCCATTTTACCTTATGTTACCTGTCAGACACATGTCAAACACACCCATGGGGTATTTGGATGGCCAGTGTCACTCATCTCTCCAGCCATCTGTGATCCTGGCTCTGTGAATACTATAGCAACACTTGTGGCACTATAAGTACCAGCACAAACTTCCAGGATCACACCACTTATGTTGTACATACTGGCCATTAACAATGTATCTGGTCACCTTCTTAGAGCAGGTTCAACTGACTTTAGTTTAAAATGCACTAAAGTTATACACTTCTTTGCTCATAACACTGCTAAATATGTCCAAAAAATATCATATTGTAGGCAAACATAAAGATAAGACCTACTGGTGGAGCTCTATGTGGTAATGTTGTGTTGCTGTTCAAAATTTAGGAAAAGCGCTAATATGACGCCCCTGGACTATCAGGTCGTCACAGGGTACTGCACGCTCTTTCTCCTTAGTGCAGTATTCAAATCTCTCATGGATCTATGTCCCCATGTTGCAGTGCTGCCCCCAACAGCAAATCAAAACCTAGATACACCCTGCACTACACCCACCAGACACACCAGTGGGCGGCTTGAGCAGGATAGGGTCGCCCACCTAGGGGTCAGGAGGGGTGAGGTGAGGAGTGTCAGAGAGTGTAGCGTGCTGGAGTTGTGAAGTGGAGGAAGCAGGGAGCGTTGGCTCCCAAGAGTAGATGTCTAGGTTGCAAACGGTGGTCTGAACCTAGAGGAGTCGGACCCTGGTCACAAGGGATTGAGGCAAGGTGCCTGGATCTGTTAAAGAGAACGGTCAGCAGCCTGGTCCTATCACCGGTCTGGGACCGAAGGCACGGCGGGATACACGGACCCTAGGTCGGGGAGAAGCTTCAAGCAACCTGCCAATTAACCTGTGGAGAACGGAGCCTTTATGGACTGTTCCCACTCACTCCAGAATCGGGGTGTGGCGCCCTGGACAAGCCAGGACGTCACAGGTACTACACCAACACACCCCACACCCCGGTCAGGCACACCTAAGTCAAACAAAATCCTTGTTGACTCCCTCCAGGGGCTGATGTCCACACCAGGGCGTGGGCCAGGCCGTTGGTCCTGCCCACCGAGGAGTTCACAGTCCTGGAGGCGGGAAAAAGAAAGCAGATAGATAGTTGGCAGTGGAGTTGAGTGGTGGAAGTGAAGTGGCAGTTGAGGAGTCTGAAGTCGGTCCGGGTGTGTGGCACGGACGGAACAGCAAGGTTGGCAGACGGTGGTGACCGTCTGCAGGAGAGGCCTATTGGAGCTAGCCATAAGGACCGTGGACGGGCGGTGGCCCGGCGGTACCGAACCGGTACGCAAAGAGAAGCCAGCACCATCCGGCAGGGGCTTACGGACCCCGACAAGGCTAGGAGTCGCCGTGCAATTTGTCAAATCTGTTAGCGAAGGGAACCTCCTGGGTTTCCCAGCAGCCAAGTCCCAACAGAAGGCAACAGTCCAACCGTTGGCGACCCGCCTGGCGCAGGGACGGATGATAGCGACTCCGGAACGGACACAGAGCCTGTTTCCGAGGAAGATGAAGGGGTCGTTGCCCTGTGTGACATGGAGGCCACTTACATCCCCCGGAGCAGAAATAATGGGTACTGTGAGGCCCTTCCTCGTCGTGCCTGCTATGCGCTGGAGGGGCTGATTCCCGTGTTTCTCCACCCGGGGCCGGCTGAGGATGATGAAAGCGAGCAGTGATGGCAGCGGAGTCCCGCTGCAAGTTGTCCCCGTTGGGACCACCAAAATACCGTTTGAAAGTTTTGAAAATGATAAGAAAGAATGATCCACTGAAAATGTTACCTGATTGACCGTCCCTGATTTGAACCGGTCGTTGCCGGCAACTGTTGTCCCCGTAGGGACTGTTTGCAATCAATACGTAGAAACTACTACGGACAAGCCCGAGAACTGGCAGGGCAACCACGAACTGGGTTGGGCAACCCCCGCGACCCTGCACCTCGCCAGGCTCCGTAACCCGCCTGCCATCCATCCCTACCCCATCACCGGGCCCCGGGACAACCAACCCCCTACCCACAGAGGGGAGAACCAACATTCAAGCTGCTCCCTGTCATCGCTTCCGGGATCCCCGTCCAGAGCAGCGGTGGTGTCACCAATCTCACCACAACTGTGGGTGGCGTCACGGACAATATCAAATCCCCACAATCAATTCCCCCCCTTTTCACTCACGGGCGAGGAATGCCGCTCGAGCCCCCGGGATCCAGCCCACCGCTCGAGTCCCCAACGAGCAACAGCAGCAGCCGGACCCGAGCAGTGGGAGAGCGCAGCGTCCCCTCCTCCGCCCGCGACAGGGGCACTAGCGCAATGAGGGGGATAGGGCCTTCCATACAAGCAGCCCACTAAAATCCCAAGCATGAGCCCTAAGAGCAGACTCCCCCGCTTAGCTATAGGGGGGAGCAGGGCCGAGCAAGTTCCAGACTACCGGGCTACTATGGTGAATTTAAACTGTGTGCCAAGAGGCAGGTCACAGATCATCAGGCAGCACTGTAGGGGACGGGACACAGACGAGCTCCCCTTTGAGCGGCAGCAGCACCCAGAGACTTGGTTTACCCGGTTGTCAGCGCCTGCTTATTGGCTGAGTGAGTACATGAGTGATCTCCCCGTCACGGCACCCAGTATCATCATCCAGAGTCCCGGGGCATACCCCTTCCCGTGGAGGGTAACAACACCTTGCTGCCCATTCCATCACCCCGGGGACTCCCAACGGCAGTAGCGGTACTCCCAGTTACCGCACACCACGGATGGTGTCATGAACTACAACTCCCCTGTAAATATCCTCCTTTTACTTTAGAGTGTGACCCCTAAGCCCCCGGGTCCGGAAACCCTCGAGTCACGAACGGACACTACCCCCGGATCCGAGCGGTTCGATCCGCTGCTGGGGCGGCATACTAATGCAATGAAAAAGGTCAAAGATCGTCCATGTCCCTAATACTGTATTTGTACTTTACTTTGATGGGTGAAACAGGAGGATGGCAACTGTACGTTATAGTACCATCAAGTGAATAGCAAGAGCAGCAGACCTATAGGATGTGCATCTGGAGGACACACGGTCAGTCTGCAGGAAGATGTGTTCACGAGCTTCAGCAACATCATACCTTCATCTCTCCTTCTTAGCTCCATCCTCTGACCATAGCATGTGCTACGTTATTAGATATGGACCAATAATTCCCGCATGTTCTGTTCCTCACAGTCTATTAGTAAAGTGCTTTAGTCAATAGGACACTATTATCATCTCTTCAAACTTAAAGTGATGAAAGAAAAAACCCTATATTGGTCACACTCCTCGTATGAGTCAGCAGTTCTTCCCGAGCTGCTTCTGATTCAGTTATGGGAATAGAAACTCATTTCTGTTCATGATGCAAACCTGACGCTTAAAATTACCGATGTACCTGACTTTCTTGAGTATCACAATTATTCAGCACTCATTAATTTTTTTCTCAATTTACATAACATATCAGAAATAGGTACCGGTATAGCTATAGTAATAAAAATAATACATTCTCGCTAAGCAAATATCATTTTTATTTCCATATTAAATGGGCTGTTTAATCACAGACAGCTCCTTTCCACTTGAAACTAATGGACTGCCCGAACCTCAGCAAAACAACTGATTTTAGGGCTACTTCAGGAAAAAAGTATCAATCCATAATGGTCAATAAAATTAATGGTTGTCCATGAATGTTCTAAGAATGATCTTTTAGAGAATGACCACCTTTTAAGACATCCATATGCCTTAACCCCTTAACGACCGCGGTCAGTAATTTTACGTCCTAGCGGTCATAGTGTTAGGGGTACTTTGCACGCTGCAACATCACTAGCCGATGATAGCGAAGCCG
Source organism: Anomaloglossus baeobatrachus (assembly GCF_048569485.1). Lineage (NCBI taxonomy): Eukaryota > Metazoa > Chordata > Amphibia > Anura > Aromobatidae > Anomaloglossus > Anomaloglossus baeobatrachus. The sequence goes on along the minus strand of NC_134353.1, from coordinate 95,715,786 downwards.
AGCGCGATAGTACCCGCCCCCGTCGCACATGCGATATCTTGTGATAGCTGCCGTAGCGAACATTATCGCTACGGCAGCGTCACACGCACTTACCTGCCCTGCGATGTCGCTCTGGCCGGTGACCCGCCTCCTTCCTAAGGGGGCGGGTCGTGTGGAGTCACAGCGACGTCACACTGCAGGCGGCCAATAGAAGCGGAGGGGCGGAGATGAGCGGGACGTAAACATCCCGCCCACCTCCTTTCTTCTGCATAGCCGGTGGAGGCAGGTAAGGAGAACTTCCTCGCTCCTGTGCTGCAGGAATGAGGAACAACATCGTACCTGTCGCTGCAGCAAAATTATGAAAATGACCGACACTACACAGATCACCGATTTACGACGCTTTTGCGATCGTTTATTGGTGCATCTAGGCTTTACACGTTGCGACATCGTTACTTGCGCCGGATGTGCATCACTTTCGATTTGACCTCGACGACATCGCAGTAGCAATGTCGCAACGTGCAAAGTACCCTTTAATTTTCCCCAGCTGCTGCCGGCAGCCGGGAGAGATCGGCGCATATCTCAGCTGATTTCTACAGCTGACATATGTGCCTGCCAGGCACAAGCAAAATCGCGTTCCGCCTGTGCCTTTTAACCCCTTAAATGGCGCTGTCAATATGTGACAGCATCATTATAATAGCAATTGCGCTATAACTTTACTCACAAACCGGAAGTCACGTGACATGATCACATGGATCCGGTGGATCCAGTAGTTGTCATGGTAGCGCAGGGTCATGTGATGATTCCTGTGCTCACATGACTATGGTCTTGTAAACAATAGTCGAGTCCTTGCTGTTACAAGAGATGATCATTTATCCCTGTCTGAGCGATGCTGCTCTGATCGGGAGAAATGAATGAGCAATCAGAAAGCTGATCATGATATCCCCCTAGGGGAACTAGTAAAATAAAAAAAAAAGTTTAAAAAAAGTTTTCAAAAATTAAAAAAAGTAAAAAAAAAACCTAAAAGTTCAAATCACCACTAATTCTCACTATTGAAAATTAAAGGATTAAAAAAATAAAAAATATACACACATTTGGTATCGCTGCGTTCAGAAATACCTTAACTATCAAAATATAAAAACAATTAATCTGATCAGTAAACAACGCCAAAATTACGTTTTTTGGTCGCCACAAATTTTGCGCAAAATGCAAAAATAGAAGATCAAAACGTAGCATCTGCAAAAAAATGGTACCGTTAAAAACATCAGCTCGAGACGCAAAAAATAAGTCATCACTGAGCCATAGATCCAAAAAAATGAGAACGCCACAGGTCGTGGAAAATGGCGCAATGTGTACTCCATTTTATTCAGACAAAATTCAGATTTTTTTTAACCCTTTAGATAAAAGGAAACCTATTCATGTTTGGTGTCTACGTACTCGCACTGACCTGAGGCATCACAGCAATACATTATTTTTACTATATACTGAACACCGTGAATAAAATATCTCAAAAACAATAGTGCAAGCGCCCTTTTGTTTGCAATTTTTCTGCATTTGAAATTTTTTTGCCATTTTTCAGTACACTATATGGTAAAACTCATGGTTTCATTAAAAGTACAGCTCGTTCCGCAAGAACCTTACATGACTATATTGACTGAAAAATAAAAACGTTACGTCTCTCGGATGAAGAATGGCAAGAAAAACCCTGAAAGCGCAAAAGCAGCCGGTTGTGAGGGGATTATTACTAGAAGTCCCAGGAATTGCGAGCTCATTGGGTTCCAAAGGTAGAAATGTTAAATGACCTCTCTCTGGGACTTCTAGTGTTAATAGAGCATATGAATGGTATACATAGATATCTTGTCTCTTTGAGAAATCACTTTAAATTGATTAAAAGCGTAGTTTTATCTTCATAAAGTGGTTTATCGTTTTTACTAAATGAATGTCCATGGCTGCAGTTTATTATAAAGAAACAAACCGTGCTACACTCATCCTCATCTGGTCCATCGGCGATGCTCCACCACTGTATATCTTGGGCATTAGCTGTGCTGTTGACATTACACCGACAGCAAGGCAGCCAATCAGTGAGCTTAGCGGCTCAGCCAGTATAGAACGAGGCACTGAGCTCACTGATCGGTACTGTCAGACAATGCCAGATATCGGGGGGAGACTTGCTGGTTGACTCAAGGAAGTTGAGTAAAGGAAAGTTTGTTTCTTTGTAATAACTTGCCGATGTGAAAGTCAATTTACTGAACTGGAACAACCCAATAAAATGGTAAAAATTTCAAATTCCTTGTGAAAACAAAAAGCTTTGTAATTTACCTCTTATTAAAAGCCTCTCTGCTCTAAAGAATGAAGGTATTTTCAGTTCTTTTGTGTTTACTACTCCTTGCCGGTCTATCGGCAGTGACCGGTCTTCTAGGGAAAGAGCGCGCTTCTTACTAACTCTTTGCCTAAGAACCCTTAAGCTGTCTGGATCACTATAACTAATGATCTTCAGTGCCTTTGTGATCCTCCATTGCTGAAGAGGCAAAGCTGCTCCTTCTTACAGCATTGGGAAGATCACAGCTCAGACAAGAGACTCAATCATGCCGATAGACCCGACTGTCAGTTATCAGGAAGTCGGGAGGCTGGGGAGCGCTGTGCTCCTGAAGATCAATTCAAAGCTTACCCAGAGATGTAAGAATCCCCAATTTTAACAAACGTCTTATAGCTATGGTAGTTGGCCTCTATGACTTAGTTTGGATCTCTTTGGATGTTGTAGAGGTACAAATGGAAGAATAGTATTTTTCCTTGGCAAGAGAATCCGCTTGGGATGCTAAGCTCTTCAGCTTGGTGAGTAGCATTTAACTCCCTTGACCTCTTAATTGTATGTATTTGGGTAATAAGCTTTAGAGTATTTTAGAATCATTGACAAAAAGGTGTCACTTCTAGACACTTAACTGCATTTAGATTGACTGAACTTGGCCCGTTAACAAGCAGTGATCAACAACATACTGTTCCCATCTCCTAATGAATAATGATGGGAACAGAATGATCTTTATCACAATTGTTCTGTACCCAGACAGCATTTTAATCGGCAGCATGTGGCCTGTTTACATGGGGTGGGGGATGTGCTGTGTATAAAATATGATGTTTTCTGTCAATATCGATAATCCAATCACCCAATGAATGAACATTTTTCACAGGACTTTATTGGGGCACATGTATGCTTGCAAACGCTTCTTCACCAATTCTTGGCCCATTCTAAAGGGACCTGAAAATTGTCTGTTCTTCTGTCTAATTACTGAATAAAACTGGATACAAGTATCATTCCAACCTGAATTGCTAAGCTGCAAATAATAAAGCCTATAAAATGGCAGTTGTGTATTTTTTGCATTAAATGGTTTGGGGCAATATTCAAGATAAAATTCTGCTAGAGTTTCCGCGCTCATTTCTCAAATGTTTTCCTTGTAGCTTTGTTAGGTCTTGGTGGATGTCCTGTCTGTGTTGGATACAATAGCTTTCTTTGATATTACTAATTCCAATATTTTGTTTATTTATATCTTATTACCACTTGACTTCATTCACAAAATGACGCAAGAATGATCATGATAGTGGGGCTGAAACACAACTGTTAGGGAAATAAGACTGTATCTTTTCAGATAGGCTCAGGAAATAAATGTTTACTAAAGGCCCCGTCACACTAAGCAACATCGCTAGCAACATCGCTGCTAACGAACAACTTTTGTGACGTTGCTAGCGATGTTGCTGTGTGTGACATCCAGCAACAACCTGGCCCCTGCTGTGAGGTCGTTGGTTGTTGCTGAATGTCCTGGGCCATTTTTTAGTTGTTGCTGTCCCGCTGTGAAGCACAGATCGCTGTGTGTGACAGCGAGACAGCAACAACTAAATGTGCAGGCAGCAGGAGCCGGCTTCTGCGGAGGCTGGTAACCAATGTAAACATCGGGTAACGAAGAAGCCCTGTCCTTGGTTACCCGATATTTACCTTTGTTACCAGCCTCCGCCGCTCTCACTGTCAGTGCCGGCTCCTGCTCTGTGCACATGTAGCTGCAGCACACATCGGGTAATTAACCCCATGTGTGCTGTAACTAGGAGAGCAGGGAGCCAGCGCTCAGTTTGCGCTGCTCCCTGCTCTCTGCACGTGTGGCTGGTCACTGGTTGCTGGTGAGCTCACCAGCAACTCGTGTAGCGACGCTCCAGCGATCCCTGCCAGGTCAGGTTGCTGGTGGGATCGCTGGAGCGTCGCAGTGTGACATCTCACCAGCAACCTCCTAGCAACTTACCAGCGATCCCTATCGTTATTGGGATCGCTGGTAAGTTGCTTAGTGTGACTGGACCTTTAGAGACAAAACAGTTAAATAATTATAAGACTCAAGCGGGCTTTACACGCTACGACATCGCTAATGCGAAGTTGTTGGGGTCACGGAATTTGTGACGCACATCCGGCCGCATTAGCGATGCCGTTGCGTGTGACACCTATGAGCGATTTTGCATCATCGCAAAAACGTGCAAAATCACTCATCGGTGACATGGGGGTCCATTCTCGAATATCGTTTGAGCTGCAGGTACGAAGTAGTTCGTCGCTCCTGTGGCAGCACACATCAGTACGTGTGACACCGCAGGAACGAGGAACCTCTCCTTACCTGCCGCCGGCTCCAATGAGGAAGGAAGGAGGTGGGCGGGATGTTACGTCCCGCTTATCTCCGCCCCTCCGCTTCTATTGGGCGGCCGCTCAGTGACGTCGCTGTGACGCCGCACGGACCGCCCGCTTAGAAAGGAGGCGGTTCGCCGTTCACAGCGACGTCGCAGAGAAGGTAAGTATGTGTGGTGGGTCCGGCCGATGCTGTGCGGCACGGGCAGCGATTTGCCCGTGTCGCACAACCGATGGGGCGGGAACACACGCTAGCGATATCGGTACCGATACCGCAGCATGGAAAGCGGCCTTAAGTTTACATGTTATTAGAGATGGGCGAATAGTCAAATATTTGGGATCGGACTCTTCAAGTCAAATCATTTCTAATATACGTGTATTTGTACTGAATAACGAACCTAATGCAAGTCAATGGGAAACTCAAATCATTTTCTGGAGAACCTTAAAAGTAGAGATGAGCGAAAATGTTCGGAAAGTTTTTGCAAATCTCAAAGTCAGCGCGAGCCTTGCCCATTTGGATTCGTGCTCAGATTCCCGAACACTTTTCTCAAAATTGGTAATATACAATTTTTTTTTTTCAATGACTGTTGGCGTTTGCACTAATGCTTTTCTTCTACCTTATTATGACTTTGGATAGGATAGCGGTGCTGTATGATGAGCGGGGGAGAAGTGTTTCATGAGGAGATTACTTACCAGTCTCTGAGTGCATGGCTGTCACACTGCTTCTGGGTCAGCTGATTACATCTCATACATATTCACTGCTTCCCCTGCTCACTGTCTGTAAAAGCATCTGTGATTGGCTGTAGCCAGACTGTCAGCATGCCGGTGTCTCTGATTGATTACCCTCATGCTGTCTGAGTCTTCTAATAGAGTGTAAAAATAAATAAATAAATAAATAAAATGGCTTAGAGTCCATCACATATTGATGCTCAGCGCAGACAAATCTGACAACTACAGTCTGCAGCCCCCAGCCAAGCAAGGTATCTTGTTATGTATTGAAATACGAGGGACCCCATGCGGCTTTTTTTTAATTATTTAAATAAATCATTTTAAAAAATGAGAATTTTGATAGTCAACTAAGATAAAGCCAACACCTGGGGGCTGGTATTCTAAGGCTAGGAAGGCCCATGGTTATTTGCCCCCAGCCTAAAAATAGCAGCCTACAGCCACCCAGAATTGTCACATCCATTAGATGCGACAATACCAGCACTTTACCCAGCTCATCCCGATTGCCCATGTGCGATGGCAATCGGAGTAATATAAAGGGTTAATGACAGCTGTGATTTGTCAACAAATTGCCTCTTCCACAAGCCCTATGTCTCTTTTACTGGCATATATGTCACAATCCTGGGCCCATCCTGGTAAATGTTTCCCACATCCTGGTATATATGTTCCACATCCTGGGATTCTTCCGGGTATATCTGTACCCTATCTTGTTATACATGTTCCCCATCCTGGTATATGCATCCCTCATATTGCTATAAATGACCTCCATTCTGGTATTTATGTCTTCCATTCTGGGCCCATCCTGGTATATATGCCCCCCACCTTGGTGTATTGGTCTTTTATCCTTGTATGTATGTCCCTCATCCAGGTATATATGTTCTCCATCCTGAGCATATCCTGGTATATATGTCCCCCATTCTAACATATATGTTCCGCATCCCAGTATATATGACACACCCCAGGGCTTTGGGGTACTCGGTCCCGGGCAGTATATTTACTGGGACAGTTCACTGAGAGGCCGTTGCCCGATTTCGTGAAACTGGGGGTCGCTTGAAAGAGGTTATGCACATGGGAATGATAATAAAAATGTTGTCGTGATGCCACTTGCGAGATGTGGCTATTTAGATGGAGCCACTGCTGCACAGCCTCCCGCGGCTGGGGCTAATGTTGATGGCAACCTGAATGTTGGGCCCTCCGCAAGTTAACTGTCCCAGCATAACAGACACTGTTTGTTTGCCAGTCATTGCATACATGTCCAATACAGTGCATATTTTTTTTTTTGAAGCCGATTAAGGCATCCGGTTTGCCATCATACTGGGGAAGCCACGTCGCTCCTGGGATATATGGCAGGGTGATCAACATGATCGGTGCCACTGCTCCACGTGCTACCACTTCCACGGCCGGATCAGGCCCCGTGGCATTCTTGTCGCTTCGCACCTCCATTTTCTTGTCCCCCTTGGTTTTTCTTACCACTCTCTCGCAGGGACTGAAGCACTTCGGGCACTTCCGGGTCCAGGCTGCCCCTTTCCACCCGCGCTTGCCGGAGTCGTGGGCGGGATCGCCTTTCACTCCCTTTTCACCACTGCTATGGCGCAGTCAGTTTATTACACCAATATGGCGGCAGTTTCACTAATCACAAAAAACAGTCCATAAGACGTTTGTCACCCGGTGTTAACAGGTCTAGTCCAATCCTGTTCGTGATGCCAGAAAGCTGACACACCCCAGGACTTTGGGGTACTTGGTCCTGTGCAGTATATTTACTGGGATAGTTCACTGGGTGGCCGTTGCTCAGTTCCGTGACCCTGGGGGTCGCTTAAAAGAGGTTATGTACATGGGAATGATAATAAAGTTTTTGTCGTGACGCCACTTGCGGGTTGCGGCTATTTAGATGGAGCCGCCGTAGATGTTGTGCCCTCCGCAAGTAGGACCAGGCCCCTGGGGATAGATGTTTGTGTTTGTTGATAACACAGGGCGCGTAAAGAAGGTAGGCCACACAAGGTATTGCAGTGTAACTGGTTCTTTTACTGACAGCGTTGTTGTTGCTGGCAACCCGATAGAGGCTGGTCCTCACCACTGGTCCCCTTGGTTCCTGTGATGGTGTGGTGACCTGGGGGCTTTCTTCCCCTGTCTCTGGTTGATGTGTCCCCATAGCTTGGAGTGTCTTGGAGTCCCCTCCTGGTTGTCTCTCAGTCTTAGTTCGTACGGCAGGTAACTTGAACCCTGTTGGGCCAGATCTCTGTCTCGTTCCCAGGTTCTAGCGTTGTAACTGTGCTCTGAACCTTTAGGTCGGTGAGGTCCTGGATGGTCCCCTCACCGTGCAGATTTTATCAGTTCTGCCTGGAGAATTTTCCTGACCTAGGGCTCTGCACTCCGCCTGTGCTATGGTTCCGAGAGTACTCCACCGTACTCCTTCGGCAACCACACGCTTGAGCCTGACAGGTCACTGCTACACTCTCCTGTCAGTACCGTTACATCCGTCTCCTTTCACTTCCACTTACTGTCTACCCCCTCCTCCTTGGTTGTCGTCTAGTGGACTGGATCGGTTCCACCCCCAAGTGGCCATCCATTGGGTCCAACCCTAGCCCGTCACCAGTTTTGGGGGGTAGAATACAGGGATTGTATGAATGTTTTGGTGTTACCGGCACTGGTCTTCTGGGTTCCTGGGGGCAGGCCCTGCATCTTTGACTGGATGCAGTACCTTGTAGCTCCTGGTGGCTCAGGGGTGCTACATATACATGCCTCCTTGGGTTTCTTCCCTGTATATATGTCACCCTTCTGACTCTGTTCTTTAGCACATTAGAAATTATTTAAAAAAACACTGCTCGTTGTCCTCTGTTCCCATGACACTCAGTGTTCCCCTCTGTAGCATAGAGGCCAATAGCTGACATGGGTGTGCCTGCTATGGTGAGACATCATATGACATGACATCACTGACATACAACACCAATATTGTATGGTAACACGTCAACATCAACTGCCAGCTTCTGATTGGCAGGCAGAGCATTTTGCGGTGCAGGAACCCGGCAGATTTCTGTGCTGCAATACACTTCTACTGCATGTGCATCCTTGGAGCAGTGGGCCCGATCTCAGTGTCAGCAATCATTACGGTGATAATCCATATGATACTGCTTGATTCATTAGTAGTGATGAGCGAGTGTAATTGTTACTATTCGCTACTCGCACTGATAGTATGGTATTAGGGTTACTTAATACATTGCGAGTTTTTGTGTACTCGCCTTGTGATATTCATATGTGCCTCCCAGCAGGTTTGGCATTTGATTTGCAGCCACTTCATACTTATTGATCGCGGGTGAGAGAAAGAGAGCAGCCATATGTGAGTCAAAAATGCAAGCAGGCATTTTCTCCAGGCTCTCCCCATTCAGTTTCATTACTTTCCCAAACATTTCAGCCTTTTCCTCAGGCCCCCAGACCTCTTTGTTGGGTCCAGCAGAAAATTACTCGCATTTCCCATTGACTTGCATTGTACTCGCTATTCGGAACGAATACCCGAGTATTACAAAGTACTCATTACGGGTATAGCGATTACACATATTTCGGTACTCGCTCATCTCTATTAAATAGAGCTTTGTTTGGGCCAGGACTTGAGACCTTACTATGGATGCTAAAATGTGGCCACATTACATGTATGTGTCTGAAAGGGGTCTTAAAACATAGTGACGCCCATACCAGCATGTCCATGTTCTAGTAAATTATATGACAACTTTTCATACAGTGAAGATAATAGGAAATTCTCAAAAAATATTATATTTAAATTCCCCTTGCATTCTCACCATAGCAATGCATGTTCATAGATTCATTACAGTGGATCAATAGTGTCTAGTGATGGGCAGTCCGGCTCTTTTTGGTGATCCGGTTCCCATGGCTCCGCTCACCAAAAAGAGTCGGCTCATTCAGATCGTTCATGGCTCCCTATTAAATATGTGATCACCCCAGGTGAGCACATATTTAAGATTACCGCCAACCCGCAGCTAAACCCCGCCCACTTAACACGGGCCAATTAAATTGTTGAATGGGCGAGGTTTCGTTTACTGAACACTCAAATTTTACAAGCAGTGAGAACCGTTAAGAGAATTCAGTGGCTCTCACTGGGGATTCGACTCCTATCAGTCACAGCAGGGAGCTGGATCTTTGTGTCGGATCATTCATGACTACTAGTGTTGGTGTTGTAATGTTGTGTCGTCTTGTCCCTCATGGCTTTAATACACCTTCATGAGCAATATAGTCTAAATGTGTGAGAGTAATAGAATAGACATGGCTCGACTATATAAATGGGTGCTCTGGAGAAAATAGTCCAATAAATCGTAAAATCTCCGGCACACCAGAGAAGAGAGAATATCTTGGATGGTGCTTGAATGTAATTTTATTAAATAAAGTGAAAAAGAGTCTGTCCAACGTTTCAGTCCTAATTGGACCTTTTTCAAGGACTAAGGGGTACTTTGCACGTTGCGACATCGCTAGCATCGGCTAGCGATACCGAGCGCGATAGTACCTGCCCCCGTCGCACATGCAATATCTTGTGATAGCTGCCGTAGCGAACATTATCGCGGACTTACCTGCCCTGCGACATCGCTCTGGCTGGCGACCCGCCTTCTTCCTAAGGGGGCGGGTCGTGCGCCGTTACAGTGACGTCACACAGCAGGCGGCCATAGTAGCGGAGGGGCGGAGATGAGCCGGACGTAAACATCCCGCCCACCTCCTTCCTACCGCATAGTCGGTGGAGGCAGGTAAGGAGATGTTCATCGCTCCTGCGGCTTCACACACAGCGATGTGTGCTGCCGCAGGAACGAGGAACAACATCGTATCTCCTATTGGTGCGACATTATGAAAATGACCGACGCTACACAGATCACTGATTTTTGACGCTTTTGCGATCGTTTATTGGCGCATCTAGGCTTTACACGTTGCGACGTCGTTACCGGCGCCGGATGTGCGTCACTTTCGATTTGACCCAGTAGCGATGTCGCAGCGTACAAAGTACCACTTAATGTCATGATTCCACAGTCCACACCAATAAACCAAACTATGAAGTAAGGGAGCACATCAAAATAGCAAAAAGTGAGAAAAAGTGAGGATTCTATTTGCCCCGCAGCAATCATTCATGTCAACATTTAGTCAAAATAGCTTTTTTTGATGCCTATTAAATATCTAGGCTACATTACCATAAGTGCATATTCAGAAGTCACAATGCTGTCCAGAAGTAGCTTGGCAAATATAGCTAGTGTTATGCATAATATTTATGGAAAAATATCCCAAAAATAATAATCAATGAATACATCAAAGAATCCATCCTAAATTTGGGTGATTATCTGAATTCTTCACTTTGAGGAAGCTGAAAGGTCCACTTTAAATATTAATAGTAACCTGTATTCCTCTGACATATATTTCATGGTGGAATACAGGAGAGCAGCTGCAACATTTTACCAGAGCGATGACCTTGTCAATACATGTCTGTCCACAATTTCACGTCCATCGCGCCATCAACGTCCATTGTAAGTATACATCCCGCTAGAGTGTTGACAGCAGGTTGTGGCTACGATGAGACTTAGGCCAGATCTACTGAAACGCAAACAACTGCGGACCTGTCAAAGTGAACACATGTAAGATTTCCTTACATATAGGCTGAACGGCTGTTGAAATGTATGTTCATTATTAGTAGTGTCCTTCTTTGATGTACTTGGGAATAAAGTAAAAAGAGATGTCCGCCATGTGAAAATGTCAAATGCTTAGAAACAAACGGCAGAAGTAATGTGACTCCCTCTCTTGTGGTAATCCCTCCTAAACGCTCTTTATTTCTACACTAAGAGCTTTTACAAAGTACCAACTCACCTATTTTCCTACCTAAACTTTTAGACAAATGGACATGCTCCTGTACATATGTGTATTACAGTTTTGTATAAACTCTTTATTGTAAAAAGACAGAAATTAGCAAAAAAAAGTTTATGGACTAATTCTGATTTTTATCTTATACCCTGCCCTATTGAGACACAATGATCGGACTGGCCCACCGGGGAACAGGTAAATTTCCTGGTGGACCGCTCTGAAATGTGCTAATTCACTTAATCACTACTTACAAAGACAGTATCTAATCATTCATACATAAACCACTCAGTTTACTGTTAACAAGAATAAGTATATTGGAAGGGATAATGATATGGGTTTTTTCTTTAGTGATTGGCTTACGTTCCTTGGTTCCAGTGGGGAAAAATCTTAAAGGGATTGTTTACTAGATATAAGCTTACCTTTGGAGGTTCGGTTTGCTGGCCACAAACAAACCGGACCTCTACGTAACCGAACCTTGCACGATGATGTTTGGAAACACTGATTGGCAGTTGATTCTCCGCCCACACACAGCCAGCCATAAGCAGATCCCTTCCAGGGGAGAGCGGGCAGGTTTTTTCAAACTTTTTGTGGTGCACACTAAATCTGGGCACACTGTTGCTACCACCAGTACGAGCCGTTCAAACACTGCAAGCGGCTCGCACAGGGCTCAACACCAAGCGTACCTGAGCACAGTAAGCTATGTTCGCATGTAAAGCATCCAAACCCCAAACCCGAACCTTGATTCTTAAATTTAGTGTTCGAAAGACGAACGTCAGGTTCACTCATCTCTAGTATTCACCACTCAGATAACCCCTCCTCATTCACCATATTTGCCACCATTAAAATGACAACACTGATACTCACCTCAAATGACAATCCCATTCCATCAGTGTCTGCATTCAGTCTCCCAGTGCTCACTTGACATTGTTACATCACTCAAGCCCTGAGCCCAATCAGTGGCTACTTCACTCCCCCCCCCCTTGTGACATATAAAATATCAATAGGAAGTGATTGGCCAACCAACAGCTCTGACTTCTTCTTGATGTTCGATTTGACCAAAGGTGCGGAGAGTGATCTAGACACTGATTGGATGCATGTCGCATGTGATGTAACAACGTCATGTGAGTCCCGGGAGAGTGAGTGACAATTCCACTGGAATGGAACTGATACCAAAGATGAATCTGAGCACTACTATTGTAACGAGAGCAAACATGGTGATTGAGAAACCTTTTTCCGAGAAGTGGATAACCCCTTTAAAGCATCAACATACAAAGACGTTTTGGATAATTGTATGCTTCCACCTCAATGAGAATAGTTTGGGGAAAGCCTTTATCTGTCCCAGAGATATGTGTATATAGTAGTATAAGAAATGCTGGTATGAAATTACAAATATGGTTGCTTTTCTTATGGGACAGTGCCACTTTTGGCGACAGGTTGTGCAGTGGAGCTTTGCCATACTCCAATAGAGCTTGGTTACAATTCCAGTCAAAGAGAGAAACTGTAAATAAACATATATTATTTTCTTAAAGCTTTCTCAAATGTTCTAAATTATCAATAAATGATAGCACCTCCAGTGGTGGCTAGGAGGATTTACAGCATAATGCTATTGTAGCAAAACATTGTTTGGGATTTCATGGATCTCTGAGCATCTTAACTGTTCTTGCATTAGAACTGTGCTATAAAATAGAAAACATGCAATGTTTAAACCTCAGGACTGTGAGGAAGTATATATAAGCTGAACAATAAAATTACAATTATAGTGTAATTGCTATAGTCTTGGTTGCTGTAAACTTGGAGAGGTAATGTGCTATTTACAAGCTTTGAAACTGCGGGAGATCCCAGAACTGCAAGATTTGGAAATTCTACAATTTGGGAATATTTTTTGTTTGTAAATGTTCGCTGTAAAGTTTGTTTTCCTTTAATTACTCTTCTAAATTATATTTGGAGTTCACCACGTCTTCATTCGAAAACTTTTACTGGATTGTTCTATCAGCAGTTATTTATTAGCGCTTGTTTCGATCTTATGGTATTCCTGTTTCTTGGTGTCACTGTTAATGAACCGCAAATTAGAAATTACTAGTACTTCCACATTGGATGTGTGAGAACAACATATAATATTCATGATAGTAAAGTGCGATCACAATTGTAAATAACAACCTTTCAGAATCTCCCAACCTGTATGCATTTCTTTTTTGAGAAAATTATGAAAATGTGAAAATTAATAGTCAAGTGAAAGTTACTCATTTCTACTGGCTGCAACGCCAATCCTGTCTCCCTTCTTCTAAGGCTGCCTCCTTTTGTAGTAGTCCCATGTTCTTGGGTAACCTGTAGTGTTGAGCGGACCCGGACTGTAAAAGTCCGGATCCGCGCGGTTTCAGCATCCAATCCGGATCCGACCGGGACCCGGGAATCCGGCAGCACGATCCGGGTTCGTTTTTTTTCTCCCTCTCCCTTTCCCTCTCCCTCTCCCTCTCCCTCTCTCTCTCTCTCATCCCCATTGACTTACATTGGACCGAATTCCGGATCGGATCCGGACTTCTGTTACAACCCGCCACGGATCCGCCGGACCCGGATTATTAGCAATCCGCTCAATTCTAGTAACCTGGTAAACTCCTTTCACATCATTAGACTAGTTTTCTTAAAGGCAAACTGAGGCAGAGGTCATGTACTAAGGCAATAAGTAGAATTTTTCACAGGAGATTTTTAGTTACTTTACTAGGCTCAGCACCAGAGATATGTATTTTGTCTCCTTTTCTAATCCTGACTTCCATACAACAGCTACATTATTTCCATGTTTTGCCCAGATTGCTAGGTGTCATCCATACCTACTTCTCAGCAGACAAGTTACCAAATCCTCAAAGATATTTTTGATTCTGTTCACACTTGGTCTCTGCAATTAAGGTAACATACAGTACAGGACAAAAGTTTGGACACACTGTCTCATTCAAAGAGTTTTCTTTATTTTCATGACTCTGAAAATTGTATATTCACATTGAAGGCATCAAAACTATGAATTAACACATGTGGAATGAAATACTTAACAAACTGAAAATATGTCTTATATTCTAGGTTCTTCAAAGTAGCCACCTCTTGCTTTGATTACTGCTTTGCACACTCTTGGCATTCTCTTGATGAGCTTCAAGAGGTAGTCACTGGAAATGGTCTTCACTTCACAGGTGTGACCTGTCAGGTTTAATAAGAGGGACTTCGTGCCTTATAAATGAGGTTGGGACCATCAGTTGTTTTGTGCAGAAGTCTGGTGGATACACAGCTGATAGTCCTACTGAATAGACTGTTAGAATTTTTATTATGGCAAGAACAAAGCAGCTAAGTAAAGAAAAACAAGTGGCCATCATTACTTTAAGAAATGAAGGTCAGTCAGTCCGAAAAATTGGGAAAACTTTGAAAGTGTCACTGAGTCGCCCACCACAGCGCTGCAGCGGTCGCCTGCGGGGACTTCTCTGTAGGAACCCTTCTGCCAAGAGGTATGTCAGGTTCACTTGTATAGGAGTTGCTTGTGACGCCTTTCTCGGTTTTGCGGTCAGGGTGAAAGGGGACCGCCACTGCAGTTTAATGAGCATCTGGGGCTGATGGTGTTTGCAGTCTGGTGGTATGGCCTCCCGAGAGTGAGGATGGCCCCAGGGGCTTGGGTGTATGTGTATGGAACCACAGGTCGCAGAATGACTAAGCTGCAGTCCAGAAAGTCTTTTAACTTGTTTACTCACTTTTTGTTGGTTGGTGAGATACCCGGGCGATGCTGAGATTATACCAGGCGGAACCAGGAATTCCTGCAGGCCGTTCTGAGGGTAGCTATTAACACGCCTTCCTTTCACTTCTTTGGTTTTGGATAACCCCTGACTTGCAGTATCATGGGATTTATCCAGGGAAAGTTGCTACTGCCACTCCTTCCCTTTCTGGCCCATTTGCCGGCAGCGTGGACCTGGTGAGATGGCTTCCATGCCCTATCTCCTTATGGGTCCCCCTGTTGCTGCTGAGGCTCGAGCTCTGTATCTTTGGTGAGGAACCTCTAGTCCCCTCACCGGCAGGTTTAGCAGATCAATAGATCAATGTCTGGCTCTAAGGACCTGTTCCCTGTGTGTGCGTAGTTACCAGCAATCCCCGTACTCAACTGCCTCTCTTCAGGTGTCTTTCAGGCTGACTTTCTGGTCACTGTACTCCCCCGCCAACAGCTACCACACAAGCAGGGTCTGGCTAGCGTGGCTGTACATCTGCTCCCTTCAGCAACTTCTGTACATTGCTCCAGACTGGCTTGCTCCTCCTCCTTTTCCTGTCTGCCACTGCATCTAGCTTCCAGCCTCTCCACTGCACCCCTTGCTGAGAATTGAAAGTCAACCTCTTCAGGGCTACCGAAGGGTCCCCTCTCAAGGTGTGGGAGACCTGGTCACTATGTGTCTGTGTGTACACACCTCATCCTGGCCTTTTGGAATTACCTGGAAGCACTGTCCCAGCATGGGTGCAGTACTCTGTGGTGCCTGACCAGGTCAGGGGCGCCACATCCCCAAGTGCAGTTGCAAAAACCATCAAACACTATAAAGAAACTGGCTCACATGAGGACCGCCCCAGGTAAGGAAGACCAAGAGTCACCTCTGCTGCGGAGGATAAGTTTATCCGAGTCCCCAGCCTCAGAAATCGCAGGTTATCAGCAGCTCAGATTAGAGACCAGGTCAATACCACATAAAGTTCTAGCAGCAGACACATCTCTAGAACAACTGTTAAGAGGAGACTTTGTGAAGCAGGCCTTCATGGTAAAATAGCTGCTAGGAAACCACTGCTAAGTCCAGGCAACAAGCAGAAGAGACTTGTTTGGGCTAAAGAACACAAGGAATGGACATTAGACTAGTGGAAATCTGTGCTTTGGTCTGATGAGTCCAAATTTGAGATCTTTGGATCCAACCACTGTGTCTTTGTGCAATGCAGAAAAGGTGAACGGATGGACTCTACATGCCTGGCTCCCACCGTGAAGCATGGAGGAGGAGGTGTGATGGTGTGGGGGTGCTTTGCTGATGACACTGTTGGGGATTTATTCAAAATTGAAGGCATACTGAACCAGCATGGCTACCACAGAATCTTGCAGCGGCATGCTATTCCATCCGATTTGCGTTTAGTTGGACCATCATTTATTTTTCAACAGGACAATGACCCCAAACACACCTCCAGGCTGTGTAAGGACTATTTGATCAAGAAGGAGATGACTTGGATGACCAGATCACCAGATAACCTGGCCTCCACAGTAACCAGACCTGAACCCAATCGAGATTGTTTGGGGTGAGCTGGACCGCAGAGTGAAGGCAAAAGTGCCAACAAGTGCTAAGCATCTCTGGGAACTTCTTCAAGACTGTTGGAAGACCGTTTCCGGTGACTACCTCTTGAAGCTGATCAAGAGAATGCCAAGAGTGTGCAAAGCGGTAATCAAAGCAAAAGGTGGCTACTTTGAGGAACCTAGAATATAAGACATATTTTCAGTTGTTTCACACTTTTTTGTTAAGTATTTCATTCCACATGTGTTAACCCTAGAATGCATACCTGGGGCCTCACAGGCCTGCTAGGTCATTTGTTTTCTATGGTAGATTGTTATGCTTGCGCATTCTAGGGTTAATTCATAGTTTTGATGCCTTCAATGTGAATTTACAATTTTTACTCATGAAAATAAAGATAACTCTTTGAATGAGAAGGTGTGTCCAAACCTTTGGTCTGCACTGTATCTCTTTGAGTAAAGTTTCCAGTTTACCTATGTTTTGCAGCTTTCCTGTGATTTGACATTTTCTTGCAACATGTCCCAGTTTGTATACATTGCTGCTGTTAACCATTGCTCTGCTGGAAGATACTAGACTGAATTTATATCTCTGTTACTTCTATTTCTAACCATTGCTTTGCTAGAAGATATAAGGCTACTTTCTTGTTAAGTACTTCCCTTCTGGTAAATACCATTTTTCAGTACAGTTACTGTTTTCTTGTATCGCACAGCTGACTGTGCTTCATCTGTGCTACCTGCTATACTTGATAGTCTGCCATCTTGAATATAATAATAATATATAATATAATAATGATAATAATAATATTTAGTCATTTATATAGCGCTGTTAATTACACAGCAGTTTACAAACATTGGCAACACTGTTCACATTGGGGCTCACAATCTAAATTCCCTATCAGTATGTTTTTGGAGTGTGGGAGGAAACCGGAGTACCTGGAGGAAACCCATGTAAACACGGGGAAAACATACAAACTCCTTGCAGATGTTGTCCTTGGTGGGAATTGAACCCAGGACCCCAGCGCTGCAAGGTTTGGTAGACACCAAACATGTATAGGTTTAGGGTTAAAAAAAATCACAAAAAAAAACGGATCCGGCAAAAAACGGACAGAAATCCAGATGCGCCGGATGAAAAAATGTATGCACCTGATCCGTTTTTTGCCGGATCCGGTATACCAGATCCAGAAAAAAAAACGGTCTGGCGCATCTGTTTTTTCACAAATTTTGCCGGATCCGTCCTTTTAGTGCATGAGAAACAGAGATTTCGGGGTTAAAACAATATTTTAGTGGACAAAATATCATTTTTCATTTTCACCACCAATTGTTATAAAATTCTGTGAATCACCTGTGAGTCAAGATTCACACAGCACCCAAAATAATTCCCTGATATAATGCTTGCGAGTGCAAGTGGAAGGGCTGGACCCACTTGGCTGAGGCACTGGCTCAAGCTGGAGCGGTGTAACTAAGCAAATACCTCATCTTTACTAAAGCCTATGATGGTGAGGATAAACTTATGCTGGAAGATGACCACCAGGTGCTACTCTAGGGAATTCCGGTACTATGACAGCTAGCCACAGGGGTCTGGATACAGATACTGACAGTCTCTGATGTAGCCAGACAGAAACTGGACCGTTGGTGTGGACAAGTGCAGCAGGGTCAGCAGGTACGGCAGGCATGGGTGGTATGGATAGGTGCAGCAGATAAGGCAGACATGGTTGGTATGCATTAATGCAGCTGGTATGGCAGGTACAGTGGGCACGGTGGATACTAGGGTACAGATACGTTTTAGCACATACAACATAAGTCCTCAATAAATGAGAAGGGACCTGACAACTAGCAACACATCTCTAAGGATAGACCACATTGCTCAAGCACTTCCCATAGAGGGAGGGTGCCTTAAATAAATAGTGCCTCTCAGCCATAGGCTGAGAGGCCCTTCTGGGTTAGGGTGCACTGGCTTCTTAGGAATAGGTGTGCGCGTGCACCCAATGCACACTCCCAAGATACCTGCGTAGTAAGCGCAGGCCCTCGGAGCCGGCAGCGGGGATCAGAGACACAGAAGCCCACCATTGAGCAGGCAGAGAAGTGAGTGTGCCAGAGTTCCTGCCGGGAAAAATGGGCAGGACAGTGCGGGGAAGCCAGTAACAGTGTACACCTGAAAAGTGTAATGTCCTCTAAAAAAAGTCATTTTAGGGAATTTTCACTGTTTTAACATCTCAGAAGCTCATCAAATAAGTAACAATGGAGCCGCCACCACCAGTATATTGATGGAGTACTAACCAAAGTACATGCAAGACAGATGCAATTAAAAAAATGAGGAAAGAAGCATACAAAAGATTAATTGTGCTTCCTGAATTTAAACAATGTAAGTCATTATTAAGTAACAAACAGAAAACCTAGACAAAAAGCATTTAAAATTGTGCAATTGTGACAGAACCTGTTTCTTAGGCCAAAAATTAGAACTGACATATAACCCATATGATCATCGTGAAAACCCATGAAGCTATTTGAATATAGTAGATATCTGAGATAACTATGAGTGGATACTACCCCAAAAGTTCTATCAATTATTATTCAGTGAAGAATAAATGTGCAATTAAGTACAGATAATAAATGTATTCAGAATAAAAAAATATAAAAGAAAATAAGCAATAGCTATATGCAATGAAGTGCCATCTGCAAAGTCACCCCGGGATATTGGCTCATAGAAAAAGCATCATATCGGAAAGAGAACCCTTCACATACAAGCAAAATGTATTTTGCGCTCCTTCCCTTCCGGGTCTTGCCGTGTGCCCAAACAGTAGATTCTGACCACATATTGGGTATTGCATACTCAAGAGAAATTGCATAACAAATTATGGAGTCCATTTTCTCCTGTTACCCTTGTCAATGAAAAACTTGGGGGCCAAAGCAACATTTTAAAAAATACAAATTTTCATTTTCACATCAGAATGCTACAATGCTTTTGTGAAACATCTATGGGACAAAAAATAGAGTTCTTAAACCTGATGGGGTTGGTGTATTTCCTTTAAACATTGTTGTCAAAATGGCTGTATATTAAAAGAGCAATTTATGGGTCTAGCTATGGAGTAAGAGAGCTCATAAGTCCTAGTGGATTCAGGCTTCACCCAGCCAGCCTGATTGACACCTGCTTCATGTACTCTGCAGTGTGGAACTTAGCAGCCGGGAGGGGAATATTAAGGTGCTCTCAGACAGTGTAGGTGGGTAGAGGCAGAGCGTTCAGAAAGGATTATACAGCCATTCTGATGTAGATTTTCACAGACAATTAAGCAGCCTCATCAGGTCAACTGGTCTATTTAAGAACATATCCATTTTTATTGTGAAATACGGCACAGATCCACTTTAAAGGGAATATGACAACAAGCTTTTGCTATGTAATCTGAGAGCAGTATGATATGTAACTCTGCTCCTCCTCAACTATGATTAGCAGCTTTCTGTCAATATACAGTGTACACAGAAAGCTGCTAATCCGTGGTGTGGGCAGAGTTATACACAACTGAGCATTCTGAGTTCTACTAGATCTGCAGCAGAAAAAACTATGATTCTATCACAACTGCTGTAACCAGTAAACTTAGTGACACCTTGCTGGAATTAGGGTCTTAGCCCCAACATCAGTCTGCTGTCAGATTACATAGCTAAAATATGGTAGCGGATTCACTTTATGATGTCATGGATGTGTCACAGCCTGTCACGGAGGTTTCACGGCCATCTGACAATCCAGTGGCAGCAAGTGCTAGAAGATTACAAAGATTGGCGGCACATGTTGTTATCTGACAGTTCCCTGCTTCTGCAGCCAGCAAACTCTATGACCCTAGGGAACTGTGTTTTTCCTCTCTGTTGCTATCCTCTAACTTCCTTTATTATCCTCACCCTGGGGTGACCCTGGTGAACTGTCAGTTTTTCCACTCAGTTGCTATTCTCTAACTTACTTTATTATCCTCACGCTGGGGTGGTTTAGGTGCAGTTTGTAGATTGCTCCTTTCTGTGGTCCACAGTGGTCATCTCCTGTTGCTCTAGAGACTTCTGTGATTACTGTTCCTCAGATAAGTGTTTGACTTTTGCTATCTACCTGGGTTCAGGTAATAGCATCTGTGTTTACCTGTACTGTTTCCTTTTGACTTCCTTTAATGTTAGTGGTATTGACTAGTGCTCATACCCGCCATCCTTACTGAAGGCCCTTTTGCCAGAGGAAGACAGGGCCCCAAGTACCCATCTTGGCGACAGGTGGGGAATCTAAAGGGTCAGTGAGAGCAGTGAGGGTGAGCTGCAGGTTGTTGTCGGGGATCACCACTTCCCCCTTTCCCTTGCAGTAAGGCATTCCTACCCCCCTTCCTTTGTGTTGTACTCCTTCACCTCCCACATACAATCTCTTGCCCGCTCCTGACGCTAGCACCTCAAGAACATCTCTACAATCTGCCCCTTTCTCACAATGGAAACGACAAAAACCCTCACAGTGGCCCTGATCCACTCTCGCCTTGACTACTGTAACTCTCTACTAATTGGCCTCCCCCTAACTAGATTCTCTCCTCTACAGTCCATCCTTAATGCAGCAGCCAGGGTCACCTATCTGGGTAACCGCTACTTGGATGCCTCTCCTCTGTGCCAGTCATTGCACTGGCTGCCCATATATCACAGGATCCAATTCAAACTGCTTGTTCTCACCCACAAAGCTCTCCACAGTGCGGCACCCCCCTACATCTCCACCCTCCTCTCTGTCTATCACCCCACCCGTTCCCTACGCTCTGCAAATGACTTTTGACTAACATCCACACTAATTCGAACCTACCACTCCCGGATTGAACACTTCTTCTGAGCTGCACCAATCCTCTGGAATGCTCTACCCCAAGAAGTTAGGATGAATCACAACTTACTCGAATTCAGACGCACCCTAAAAACGCATCTTTTAGGGCGGCCTATCACACTCCCTAATCAAATCCAATTCACATAGTCCCTCGACAACTTCACACAACATACAGTCATATGAAAAAGTTTGGGCACCCCTATTAATGTTAACCATGCAATCCGCATTTAAACAAAGTTGACTGGTGCAAAAGTATGGGCACCCTTATCAATTTCTTGATTTGAACACTCCTAACTACTTTTTACTGACTTACTGAAGCACTAAATTGGTTTTGTAACCTCATTGAGCTTTGAACTTCTTAGACAGGTGTATCCAATCATGAGAAAAAATATTTAAGGTGGCCACTTGCAAAATGTTCTCCTATTTGAATCTCCTATGAAGAGTGGCATCATGGGCTCCTCAAAACAACTCTCAAATGATCTGAAAACAAAGATTATTCAACATAGTTGTTCAGGGGAAGGATACAAAAAGTTGTCTCAGAGATTTAAACTGTCAGTTTCCACTGTGAGGAACATAGTAAGGAAATGGAAGAACACAGGTACAGTTCTTAAAACCTAAAAAATGTAACCCCAATTTTTCAATGAATAAAGGTGGGGATACACCAAAAAGAGGACCACGAATAGTCAAAGTGAAATACAAAATTTAATAATTTGTACAAAAGGTGATACAGGACACACAGTGGAGGCAGGCTAGATGGAAACAGCCTGCCAGGAAACAACCCACAGCAATACCAGGACACCCCACCAGATGACAGCCTGCTGACAGGCAGCAATGTAATGAAGATGGTACAGGTAAAAAGAGGCCCAAGTAAAGTCACAAGGGACAGTGTGAAAGATGGGTTATGCAAAGGAGATATGTAAAACCCCCCTAAAGAGTCCCAAAGAGCACGAGGGCATAAATAACTAATCACTATTACCTTGCGTCATGTCAGAGCAGGAATGGTGGATGTGTCCGGGCGTGGGGGCGGGGCCTCGACGCGCGTTTCACCAAAGGCTTCGTCAGGAGGCGTGGCTACAGGTTGTAAGTGAAGGGTATAAGTAGGAAAGTGTGGGCGCCCATTAGCAAATCGGCGCGCACAGTGTCATGTTGCCACGCCCCCCCGGACGGCAAGGCACGCCGGGTCTCGCGATGACGAGCGTGAGAAGGAAGTGACCTCATTCCCACGCTCGCCACAGGGACCCGACCGAGCCCGGCCGCGGGGGGGAGGAGGCAGCGCATGACAGAGGCGCGTCTGTGCCAATCGGGTGAGTCATAGATAGGGGAGGGACAATGACATCGTGGGGCGTCAAAGTAAGGCGCGATTATGTAAATACAGTGATATGGGCCGCGCATAACAAGGGAACATCAATGCCGGTCAAATAGATAGTAAACAAAAAAGAGGCCCTGGACGTCATGGGGGGCTGATAGTGAGACACAAGTATGTAAATGAAATAGTGCTAACAGCAGACATAATGAGTCAGCAAGTCAATATCCACAGCAGCCGGATGCTGCATGGAGGGAAGAATCTACATCCATATAGAGGGACAAAAGGTGTCATAGTTGAAATATGTCAAGGACACAGAGATTACATGTATATATGCCGCCCTGTAGGGCAGAAAGGAGGAATTATGTAATAACAAAAAACGTGTGTATATAGCAGACATGCAAGCAATATCAATGCAGGCCACATAAACATACAAAAAGTGAATCCACCGTATATAATAACAATTAGTATATAAGAAAAAGGCCATAGGGCATGTATATGTTATAGTACATGTCCAAATACAAAGGCAAAACATGTCCAGGTCAAATTATGCAGAAATTTCATGCACAGATGTCACCTCCTAGATAAAGAAGGAAGACATGAGCAAAAAATATGTGCACAAAGGACATACTAGGCTAAAGATACAAATGTACGTAAATGGGCGGAAATATATATAATCCATATATAGTAATAAGAATCCAGTAGGACAAAAAAGACCATAAAACATATGGATATCATAAGGGCATAGGCATGTATATATATATATATACGCACATTTGATGCTAAATGCATATCAGGGGTAATCAATATCAGAAGGACATGACAATATTACAAGCACAAGATGAATACTCGTGTGAACTGTGTCCAATCCAGAATAAAGACGCAGAAGAGAGGAGTCCATATAAGGCAAACTCGACCAGGCAGTTGTCCCCGACGTCCCAGATGATGATGATGGGTTTTAACTTTCATTCTTTTTCTCAGGCGCCCATTCGCATTTTTGTTGCGGTCATGTCATCATCTGGGACGTCGGGGACAACTGCCTGGTCGAGTTTGCCTTATATGGACTCCTCTCTTCTGCGTCTTTATTCTGGATTGGACACAGTTCACACGAGTATTCATCTTGTGCTTGTAATATTGTCATGTCCTTCTGATATTGATTACCCCTGATATGCATTTAGCATCAAATGTGCGTATATATATATATACATGCCTATGCCCTTATGATATCCATATGTTTTATGGTCTTTTTTGTCCTACTGGATTCTTATTACTATATATGGATTATATATATTTCCGCCCATTTACGTACATTTGTATCTTTAGCCTAGTATGTCCTTTGTGCACATATTTTTTGCTCATGTCTTCCTTCTTTATCTAGGAGGTGACATCTGTGCATGAAATTTCTGCATAATTTGACCTGGACATGTTTTGCCTTTGTATTTGGACATGTACTATAACATATACATGCCCTATGGCCTTTTTCTTATATACTAATTGTTATTATATACGGTGGATTCACTTTTTGTATGTTTATGTGGCCTGCATTGATATTGCTTGCATGTCTGCTATATACACACGTTTTTTGTTATTACATAATTCCTCCTTTCTGCCCTACAGGGCGGCATATATACATGTAATCTCTGTGTCCTTGACATATTTCAACTATGACACCTTTTGTCCCTCTATATGGATGTAGATTCTTCCCTCCATGCAGCATCCGGCTGCTGTGGATATTGACTTGCTGACTCATTATGTCTGCTGTTAGCACTATTTCATTTACATACTTGTGTCTCACTATCAGCCCCCCATGACGTCCAGGGCCTCTTTTTTGTTTACTATCTATTTGACCGGCATTGATGTTCCCTTGTTATGCGCGGCCCATATCACTGTATTTACATAATCGCGCCTTACTTTGACGCCCCACGACGTCATTGTCCCTCCCCTATCTATGACTCACCCGATTGGCACAGACGCGCCTCTGTCATGCGCTGCCTCCTCCCCCCCGCGGCCGGGCTCGGTCGGGTCCCTGTGGCGAGCGTGGGAATGAGGTCACTTCCTTCTCACGCTCGTCATCGCGAGACCCGGCGTGCCTTGCCGTCCGGGGGGGCGTGGCAACATGACACTGTGCGCGCCGATTTGCTAATGGGCGCCCACACTTTCCTACTTATACCCTTCACTTACAACCTGTAGCCACGCCTCCTGACGAAGCCTTTGGTGAAACGCGCGTCAAGGCCCCGCCCCCACGCCCGGACACATCCACCATTCCTGCTCTGACATGACGCAAGGTAATAGTGATTAGTTATTTATGCCCTCGTGCTCTTTGGGACTCTTTAGGGGGGTTTTACATATCTCCTTTGCATAACCCATCTTTCACACTGTCCCTTGTGACTTTACTTGGGCCTCTTTTTACCTGTACCATCTTCATTACATTGCTGCCTGTCAGCAGGCTGTCATCTGGTGGGGTGTCCTGGTATTGCTGTGGGTTGTTTCCTGGCAGGCTGTTTCCATCTAGCCTGCCTCCACTGTGTGTCCTGTATCACCTTTTGTACAAATTATTAAATTTTGTATTTCACTTTGACTATTCGTGGTCCTCTTTTTGGTGTATCCCCACCTTTATTCATTGAAAAATTGGGGTTACATTTTTTAGGTTTTGTGTTCTTGTGGACCTTTTCCGGTCATAGGAAAGGTTGTTTAGGTTACAGGTACAGTTCTTGTTAAGCCCAGAAGTGGCAGGCCAAGAAAAATATCAGAAAGGCAGAGAAGAATGGTGATAACAGTCAAGGACAAACCACAGAACACCTTCAAACAAAGACCTGCAGCATCATCTTGCTGCAGATGGTGTCAATGTGCATCGATCAATAATACAGCGCACGTTGCACAAGGAGAAGCTGTATGGGAGAGTGATGCGAAAGAAGCCGTTTCTGCAAGCACGCCACAAACAGAGTGGCCTGAGGTATGCAAAAGCACATTTGGACAAGCCAGTTACATTTTGGAAGAAGGTCCTGTGGAATGATGAAACAAAGATTGAGTTGTTTGGTCATACAAAAAGGCGTTATGCATGGAGGCAAAAAAAACACGGCATTCCAAGAAAAGCACTTGCTACCCACAGTAAAAGTTGGTGGAGATTCCATCATGCTTTGGGGCTGTGTGGCTAATGCCAGCACCGGGAATCTTGTTAAAGTTGAGGGTCGCATGGATTCATCTCAGTATCAGCAGATTCTTGACAATAATGTGCAAGAATCAGTGACGAAGTTGAAGTTACGCAGGGGATGGATATTTCAGCAAGACAATGATCCAAAACACCGCTCTAAATCTACTCAGGCATTCATGCAGAGGAATAATTACAATGTTCTGGAATGGCCATCCCAGTCCCCAGACCTGAATATCATTGAAAATCTGTGGATGATTTGAAGCGTGCTGTCCATGCTCGGCGACCATCAAACTTAACTGAACTGGAATTGTTTTGTAAACAGGAATGGTCAAATATACCTTCATCCAGGATCCAGGAACTCATTAAAAGCTGCAGGAAGCGACTAAAGCCTGTTATTTTTGCAAAAGGAGGATCTACTAAATATTGATGTGACTTTTATGTTGGGGTGCCCATACTTTTGCACCTGTCAAATTTTGTTTAAATGCGGATTGCACATTTTCTGTTTGTACAATAAACCTCATTTCAATCCAGAAATATTACTCAGTCCATCAGTTATTAGATATATGAAATTGAAATAGCTGTTGCAAAAACCCAAATTGTTATAAAAAAAAAAAAGGTTAACATTAATAGGGGTGCCCAAACTTTTTCATATGACTGTAACCCCATGTCAAACTCCATGGCACCAAAATGCATCTGAAGGTTCTGGCCAATTGGTCCAGGAAGCCATTATCTATCCCCCATTTCCTTGCCCTCTCATTTTAGAATGTAAGCTCTCACAAGCAGGGTTGTCTATTTTTCCCTGTAAATATTGTACTTTCTATAACTGTTACTTGTTTGTATATGATCCTCCTGAATTGTAAAGCGCTGCGGAATATGTTGGCGCTATAGAAAAGAAAGATGATTATTATTATTAATATTATTATTATTACTATACGGCTGGTATAGTCTCTATCCTCTGCCTAAACATATGGTGGTGGCCATAAACTTTGTATTAATTTTGCGTAAAACTTCTAATTTTGGATAAACACTAGGGATTATCGAATATCTCAAATATTCGGCTTTGTGAATATTTTCCGAATAGGTCACCGCTATTCGACTATTCACGAATATTAGATGCACAATGTAAGTTTATGAGAAACCCGAATAACAACTATTCGGAACTATTCAGGCTTCCCATAGACTTACATTGCGCATCGAATATTCGCATAGCGGCGACCTATTCGGAAAATATTCGCGAAGCCGAATATTTGAGGTATTTGATCATCCCTAATAAACACATAGTTTGTACACTGGTATTCCAACTCTGCCATGGTGACACATGTAAGGGGAAAAAGTGTTGGACATTTTGAATTTCACATCTTTGATCCTGTTGTTCTTATGGATAAGATGCCACCATCAGAGTTGTCTGACGATGATTTTATTTCCATTTTCCTCATAATAAAATATGTAGGGATGGTAGGTTGGTAGAAAAACCTATATCTAGAATTAGCTTTGAGCGATCCCTTATCTACAATGCATAGCCTAAGGCGGGCTTTGCACACTACGACATCGCAGGTGCGATGTCGGTGGGGTCAAATTGAAAATTACGTACTTCCGGCATCGCATGCGACATCGTAGTGTGTAAAGGTTTGATGATACGATTAACGAGCGCAAAAGCGTCGTAATCGTATCATCGGTGCAGCGTCGGCGTAATCCATAATTACGCTGACGCGACGGTCCGATGTTGTTCCTCGCTACTGCAGCAGCACACATCGATCGCTGTGTGTGAAGTCGCAGGAGCGAGGAACATCTCCTACCGGCGTCACCGCGGCTTCCGTAGGATATGCGGAAGGAAGGAGGTGGGCGGGATGTTTACATCCCACTCATCTCCGCCCCTCCGCTCCTATTGGCCGCCTGCCGTGTGACATCGCAGTGATGCCGCACGACCTGCCCCCTTAATAAGGAGGCGGGTCGCCGGCCAGAGCGATGTCGCAGGGCAGGTGAGTGTATGTGAAGCTGTTCACTACGGCAGCTATCACAAGGATATCGCAGCTTCGACGGGGGCGGGGACTATCGCGCTCGGCATCGCAGCATCGGCTTGCAATGTCGCAGCGTGTAAAGTACCCCTTAGTATTGCCATTTTACCTTGTTTATACAAACACAAGGAATAGATCCACAATACTTAAAACTTTCCCTTAAAATGTCACCATTGATACACATGGGATCTGGTCCGCCAGTTCTACCTTTGAATGACAGAAGCCAGGAAAAAAAACAGTTTTCTAATGCAGGTTAAATTCAACAACGTGTTACTTTCATATAAAGCATTATGCGTATTTTCCCCTTTTTATTATTTTCCGCTGTTTCTGATTCCGCACAACTGCTCTACATAAAAAAACAAATGAACAATGTTCTGAACAGCATCAATCTGACACATCTAATGATGAATGACTTCCTAGAGAATCTTCTCCCATATGAAATCAAAGTGTATTGATATGTGGAATATTGCTGCCCATGAACACGGAGGCGCGGGCTCAGAAATTTCCTTGAATGCAGTTCATTTACTCGAGGAAATAGTGTACTCATTCTGCTACCGTCAAGTCTGCAAATGATAAAAATGAATGCTAACAAGCTCTTGTCACTCAGTGTTCTTGACTTATGTCTTTATGATAATGCAGAAAATATATTTTTTGGGTTTTTTTTCATTTTGATATTTAGCATTATTATACCGGTTAGTTTTTATACACAAATGTATTAGGAGCCTGCATTCAGTACATGACAACGTCTGACATTATTAAAGTGATATTTGTGAAGGTATTTGAGAATTACAATTTATGCATACAAATTATGGAACTGTTTTAAATGCCCAAAACTTGTTATGGGCCCATATCATCACTCTGTGCCACACAATGATATTTTTTTTTTAGCTATCCTGTTTTTCCAAAAATAAGACCTCCCCAAAAAATAAGCCCTAGCAGGAATGTTCAGCATTTTCGGCATAAAGGGTGCTTTTCACGCTGCGACATCGCTAGCAATCTCGTTAGCGATGTGACACGCCAGATTGCAAATAAAATTTGCCGAGATCGCACATAGGTAATTTTTGTAGCGCCGGTCACATGTTCGATCTGGCGTGTTACATCGCTAACGAAATCACTAGCGATGTTGCAGCGTGTAAAGCACCCTTAAGTCTTAAATTTAAGCCCTACCCTGAAAATAAGCCCTAGTCGTGGTTCAATAATGAAGAGTCCATGCAGCTAAAAAAGTTACAGATACTGCAGGACACTTCATTATAGAAGACACCCCCCCAAAAAAGAGAAGATAGAAGACAGGAGACCCCGTAATCATACTCACCAGATGCTGAACAGGAGGACCTAAAGTGGAATGCACACCCACACATATCAGATAGCGCACACAATCAGATCGCACACTCACACACATCAGATCACACACCCACACACATCAGATCACACACAAACATCAGATCACACACACACATCAGATCGTACATGCAATCACAAATCAGATCGCTCACACACACTCCCCACATCTGGCAATACTGATTGCTTCTGACTGGCAGGGAAACCTGGGATGCAGTGCGGTGGAATGCATTGATGAGACCTCCATGCGTTCCACCACAGGTCCTCGTAGTCAGCTGCACAGTGTCCTATCTTCCCCTGCTGTCCGGAAGCAATCGGTATCATCGGATGTGGTGAGTGAGTGTATGTGTGCAACCTGATGTATGATTGTGTGTGCAACCTGATGTGTGTGTGTCTGAGTATGAGTGTATGTTTGTGTGCGATCTGATGTATGAGTGATGGCCAAAAGCAGGGGAGGACCGCTGTGTAGCAAACCTGCTGGGAGCACCCGCTGAAGATTGCAGGAGGACCTGGGAGCCACGCAGATTTCCGGGGTCTGGTGACACGCCGCTCAATGCTTCATCATTGCTTTGTGCGATGAGATGCAAGCGGGGACCGATGCCGCCGACACTGACACAGGGCCCCCCTGACTCATGGACCATGTAGCGGCCGCGTGGTCTGCCACAGAATAGCGCAGCTCCTCTCTTCTCGGATTGTGCTGAAGAAGTTTGGAAATCTTTAAAACGTGTCCACCATAAACCACAATAGTTTCTGCCCATGTATCATGTCCACTTCTTACAACCTCCACAGCAGCGCAGAGAGACTACGTTTTTCTTACCTTCAACTTGTCAAACCTATACTGAGCACAGAGAGATGATGAGGGCCTCTCCCAGTCAAATAAATAAAATTTGGATTGACAAAAACAGAATTATCCTATCAGTGTCCTGACTAAGATGCAAGTAAAGTGACTTGATTCTCCTCCCCTCTAGCCCCCTATAAAGCTGAATTGGCTGCATATGACATATGTCCAACCTTGATCAAATAACATGCCATCGAGGCATTTTTTTAAAAAATACTTTAAGGTGGCAAGAAATGCTGCATTAATTGTAAACAATGAAACATGAAAGGACAATAGTCAATGGGACATTCCAGTTGGGGCCAGCCTTGTCCATTTGCCCCTTCCAGAAGAAGTACATGATTTTTCAGGGTTGTTTTCATGCTGATCTGAGCCCGACCATGTCTTACATACTTATCCCTTCATTAGTATTTACAGCCCATGCCGGAAAAATGTATGGCTGCATTAATGGTCCCTAGTATACAAGCTAAATGCCAAGGACTTCAGAAGCTAGGACTGATTGTTGAGAGGTTTTTGAGAAGTGCACTTATCGCAAATTATATTTTCAACAGTGAAAAATCATTTATGTATTATAAATCACACTGGCGGACACAGACAGAAAAGGGCCCCCCAAGAACAATATAAGGGCCCTTTGTTGTTCAATAGCTCATCATAATGCACAATTCCACCTGGTTTGGAGGTAGAAATGGGCTCATTACCTCTTGGGCCCATGTGCGGCTGCAAATGTTGCACCAATGATATGTCCATCCCTTGTAACTCATTGACAAATTTACAGATGCCTTTGTCATGCGATGTCCGTCTCTGCACACACCCGCTGGCATGGAGTCAAGAGTAGAGATGAGCGAACCGGTCCCGGTTCGGCTCGAGGCCGGTTCGCCGAACGGGGGTCCCGTTCGAGTTCGGCTCGTCGAACGTTCGACGAACCGAACTCGAACGTATAGGCTAGAATGGGAGGCAATCACAAACACATAAAAATGCATTATAAATGTACACAAACAGTTAATAAACATTGCCATAACACTTACCGGTCCCCGCGATCCCTTCTGCACTCTGTCTCCTGCCGCTATTCCGTCCGATGATCGCTTAATCCTCCCGGTGACCTGCACTGCCAGCAGAGATGCAGGACCTATCGTGACGTCAAAATAGCCATGTGACCAGTCACGTGGCTATTATCTCATTGGCTACAGACTGGTCACATGACTATGACACGTCATGTAGGACCTGCGAGTGCATCTCTCCGGTACACGGTGCACATATGTGTATCGCCGTGTACCGGCGACATGCTCTAGCACACGGTCGACTCCCCGTTCCGTTAGGGACCGGCTGACACAGCCGGTCATTAACGGAGATCACCGTTGCCATAGCAACGGAGCTAACCACGGCTCCGAGAGCACCGTTGCTATGGTAACGCGTCTGTCAGCGTTACCGCTGTTACCGCTGACAGCCAGCACTGATCACTCACGGAGTGAAGGCTGCACGCTGGTTCACGATTGTAGTGAGGATTGTAGTGAGGATGGAGGTTCCCCAGCCCCAAGTGATGAGCTGGTGCACCTCATCCTCACTACAATCGTCACTACTACTACACTAGAAAGAAAGAAGACAGAAGAGCAGGATCGTGGAGGGCTGACAGGGGGTAATAAAGATGGAGTCTCTAATGTGTCTGTGTATTTTTTTCTATTAAAGTATTTTTTCTCTGTGTGGTGTTTTTTTTAACCCTTTATTGGAGATTCTTAATGGCCGGGTCAAACGTGCCTGACATTAAGAATCTCTGGCTTAATACTGGCTAGTAAAACAAAGCCAGTATTAACTCATGATTACCCAACAAGCCACCCGGCTCCAGGGCTGTTGGAAGAGTTGGATACAGCGCCAGATGATGGCGCTTCTATGAGAGCGCCATTTTCTGGGACGGCTGCGGACTGAAATCCGCAACAGAGGCGCCCAGAAACCTCGGGCTAACCTGTGCTGCGGATTGCAATCCCCAGCTGCCTAGTTGTACCCGGCTGGACACAAAAATGGGGCGAAGCCCACGTCATTTGTTTTTTAATTATTTCATGAAATAAGTGAAATAATTAAAAAAAAATGCCCGTGGCTGCCTGCTGTACCTGGCTAGCATACAAAAATATGGCGAAGCCCACGTCATTTTTTTGGCGGGCAAAAAAATTCTGCATACAGTCCTGGATGGAGTATGCTGAGCCTTGTAGTTCTGCAGCTGCTGTCTGCTCTTCTCCATACAGATAGACAGCAGCTGCAGAACTACAAGGCTCAGCATACTCCATCCAGGACTGTATGCAGAAGTTTTTTGCCCCCTGAAAAAATTATGTGGGCTATGCCATATTTTTGTATGCTAGCCAGGTACAGCAGGCAGGTACGGCTGCCCCCAACCCCCAGTTGCCTATTTGTACCCGGCTGGGAACCAAAAATAAAGGGAAGCCCTTTTTTTATTATTTCATGAATTTCATGAAATAATTAGAAAACAAATGACGTACGCTTCGCCCCATTTTTGTGTCCAGCCAGGTACAACTGGGCAGCTGGGGATTGGAATCCGCAGCACAGGTTGGCCTGAGCTTTCTGGGCCCCACTGCTGCGAATTGCAGTCTGCAGCCGCCTCAGAAAATGGCATTTTCATAGAAGCGCCATATTCTAGCGCTGTATCCAACTCTTCCAGCACCTGCCTGCTATACCTGGCTAGCATACAAAAATATGGCAAAGCTCACGTCCTTTTTTTTGTAGTTTTTTGGCAAAAAAAATAAAAAATGCTTCCCTGGATTTTCCATTGCCAGTGAAGGTAACACCAAGCAGTGGGGGTTAGCAGCCAGTAGCTGCTTGGATTACCCTTAGCTAGCAATACAAAAAATGCAGCGGGAGCCCATATATATTTTTTTTAATTATTTATTTAAATAACTAAAAATAAAATGGGCTTCCCTGTATTTTGATTGCTGGACATCACAGTGCTGTAAAAATAAATCTTTAAAAAAATGACGTAGCGCTCCGCGGTATTTTTGATTCTCAGCGCAGATAAAGCAGACAGCTATGGGTTGCCATCCCCATCTGCCTGCCGTTACCTTGGTTGGCAATCAAAATACAGGGAAGCCCATTAATTTTTTCTATTTAAAAAATAGTTAAAAAAAAAAATGACGTTGGGTCCCCCCATTTTTGATAGCCAGCTAGGGTAAAGCAGACGTCTGTAGCCTGATAACCACAGCTGGCAGCTTTACCGTGGTTGGGGATCCAATGTGGAGGTCACCTCAGGCTCTTTTTTATAATTATTTTATAAATATTAATAATTACACAATAAAAGTAGGGTCCCCCCCAAATTTGATCACCAGCCAAGGTAAAGCGGACAGCTGTGGTCTGGTATTCTCAGGGTGGAACGGTCCATAGTTATTGGGCCTTCACAGCCTAAAAATAGCAGGCCGCAGGCACCCCAGACGTGGCGCATCCACTAGATGCGCCAATCCTGGCGCTTCACCCCAGCTCATCCCGTGCCCTGGTGCAGTGGCAAACGGGGTAATAAATCGGGTTGATACTAGCTGTAAAGTCACCTGAGATCAAGCCCAGCAGTTTGTGATGTCATGGCGTCTATTAGATACCCAACATCATAAACTGTCAGTACTAACAAAAAAAAAAATCGACAAAAGAAATTTATTTGAAAAAACAGTCCCCAAAACATTTCCTCTTTCACCAATTTATTGTAAGAAAAAAAATAAAGGGGTCCCACGATGACTCTGGACCGTCTAGAATATGGGGGGGAGACACTCAGGGAACGTATCCCCCATTTTCTAGGAGTGCGGACCCTTCATGTGAGGAGTGTGGGTGCAATGAATCTGCACTCACTCTCCCCGGGTCCACAGCAGCAGAGTCCATGTCGTAATGGTTGCTACCAAAGCTGCAATGCCCTGCTCATGAGGTAAGGGCATGCCTAATCAGGAGAACTACTGTAGAGGAAGCTCTGCTCACTGGTATATAGGTGCTCAGAGGTAATAATAGATAAAATTAGTGAGTAACCTCGGCACTCTAAATCTCCCATACTAAGTCAGTAAGTCACAACGGATAGTAATGCAAAATCACTCTTTATTGGTCCGTATTAAGAAAAAAATTTTTTTCATAAGCATATATGTTTTTGTCCAAAACAAGTTACAAATGACGTTTCGGCCTGAGCCTTCGTCAGATTGGACTTATCTGCATGTAATCATGAAAAATGACAATAATCAGTATCACATAAGAGTGAGAGAACAATAACATAAACTCGAACAATGTAGAGGTACAATTGGGATGCAGCAAAAAAATTGCAACACAACAAGAAATGAAACACATGATACAAATGTCATAATACAGTACAAACACAATATAGTAATGACAAATATGGGGTCAGAGTAGACTTAGACAGCTCTGGTACGAAAGAGATGTCAATCATAAAGTAACATGTGCAGTAGGTGTAGAGCTACAGTATGCATGGCAGAGCTAATGGGTAGACCGACCATAGAAAAAGAACGGAGAAAAAGTGGAGAAAAAGTGGAGAAAAAGTGGAGAAAAAGTGGAGAATAAGTGGAGAATAAGTGGAGAAAAAGTGGAGAAAAAGTGGAGAAAAAGTGGAGAAAAAGTGGAGCATAAGAGGAGAAAAAGTGGAGAAAAAAGTTTAGAAAAAGTGGAGAAAAAGTGGAGAAAAAGTGGAGAAAAAGTGATTAAGAGGAGAAAAAGTGGAGAAAAAGTGGAGCATAAGAGGAGAAAAAGTGGAGAAAAAAGTGGAGAAAAAGTGGAGAAAAAGTGGAGAAAAAGTGGAGAAAAAGTGGAGAAAAAGTGGAGCATAAGAGGAGAAAAAGTGGAGAAAAAGTGAAGAAAAAAGTGGAGAAAAAGTGGAGAAAAAGTGGAGAAAAAGTGGAGAAAAAGTGGAGATTAAGAGGAGAAAAAGTGGAGCATAAGAGGAGAAAAAGTGGAGAAAAAGTGGAGAAAAAGTGGAGAAAAAGTGGACCATAAGAGGAGAAAAAGTGGAGAAAAAGTGGAGAAAAAGTGGAGAAAAAGTGGAGATTAAGAGGAGAAAAAGTGGAGAAAAAGTGGAGCATAAGAGGAGAAAAAGTGGAGAAAAAAGTGGAGAAAAAGTGGAGAAAAAGTGGAGAAAAAGTGGAGAAAAAGTGGAGATTAAGAGGAGAAAAAGTGGAGAAAAAGTGGAGCATAAGAGGAGAAAAAGTGGAGAAAAAAGTGGAGAAAAAGTGGAAAAAAAGTGGAGCATAAGAGGAGAAAAAGTGGAGAAAAAGTGGAGAAAAAGTGGAGAAAAAGTGGAGCATAAGAGGAGAAAAAGTGGAGAAAAAGTGGAGAAAAAAGTGGAGAAAAAGTGGAGAAAAAAGTGGAGAAAAAGTGGAGAAAAAGTGGAGAAAAAAGTGGAGAAAAAGTGGAAAAAAAGTGGAGCATAAGAGGAGAAAAAGTGGAGAAAAAGTGGAGAAAAAAGTGGAGAAAAAAGTGGAGAAAAAGTGGAGAAAAAGTGGAGCATAAGTGGAGAAAAAGTGGAGAAAAAGTGGAGAAAAAGTGGAGCATAAGAGGAGAAAAAGTGGAGAAAAAGTGGAGAAAAAGTGGAGAAAAAGTGGAGCATAAGAGGAGAAAAAGTGGAGAAAAAGTGGAGAAAAAGTGGAGAAAAAGAGGAGAAAAAGTGGAGAAAAAGTGGAGCATAAGAGGAGAAAAAGTGGAGAAAAAAGTGGAGAAAAAGTGGAGAAAAAGTGAAGAAAAAGTGGAGAAAAAGTGGAGAAAAAGTGGAGAAAAAGTGGAGAAAAAGTGGAGAAAAAGTGGAGAAAAAAGTGGAGAAAAAGTGGAGAAAAAGTGGAGAAAAAGTGGAGAATAAGAGGAGAAAAAGTGGAGAATAAGTGGAGAAAAAAAATGGAGAAAAAGTGGAGAAAAAGTGGAGAAAAAAATGGAGAAAAAGTGGAGCACCCTTTGGTACCTTTCATGTGGCACTAAGGGGTGCTTATCTTTGTATTTAGCCAAAAAAATGAAAAAAAAATGACGTAGGGTTCCCCCTAGTTTTGTAGCCAGCTAGGGTAAAGCAGACGGCTGCAGCCTGCAGACCACAGCTGGCAACCTCACCTTGGCTGGTAATCCAAAACTGAGGGCACCCCACGCTGTTATTTTAAATTAAATAAATAATTAAAAAAAAAAAACACGTAGGGGTCCCCCAAAATTGGATCACCAGCCAAGGTAAAGCAGACAGCTGGGGCCTGATATTCTCAGACTAGGGAGGTCCATGGTTATTGGAATCTCCCCAGCCTAAAAATAGCAGGCCGCAGCCGCCCCAGAAGTGGCGCATCCATTAGATGCGCCAATCCTGGTGCTTCGCCCCAGCTCATCCCGCGCCCTGGTGCGGTGGCAAACGGGGTAATATATGGGGTTAATACCAGATGTGTAATGTCACCTGGCATCAAGCCCTGGGGTTGGTGAGGTCAGGCGTCTATCAGATACCCGACATCACCAACCCAGTCAGTAATAAAAGAAAATAGACGACAAACACATTTTTATTTGAAAAAACACTCCCCAATACATTCCCTCTTTAACCAATTTATTAGATTGAAAAACAAATCCAGGTCTGGTGTAATCCAAGGGGTTGCCATGACGATCCACACTGTCCCAGTCAATGAAGAGCAGGATGTTCCCCATTGGCTGGGAGAGCAGTGCAGTGACCTGAGCTAACATCAATGGGTCAGCCCAGGTCACTGCAGGGCATGACAAGTGCTGCTGTCAGCGAGGTACATTACCTGCGCTGATCTCCAGCACTGCCGACAGCCCCTGTCACTGAGTTCAATCACCGGCGCCTTCCCCTCAAGTATCGCGAGAGGTCCGTGACGTCACCGCTAGTCAGTCTCGGGTCGGAAGCGAGAGGTGATGTGACAAGCGGCGGCCATGGAGGACAGTGACAGCGCTGAGGTCGGGATGGCGGGACTTCATCACCGCAGGTAAGCCGAGCGGGGGGGTGGGGTTTGTGTTTGTGTGTGTGTGTGTGTGTATGTGTGTGTGTGTGTGTGTGTGTGTGTGTGTGTGTATTAGTGATGAGCGAGTACTAAAAAGCTCGGGTGCTCGAAGCTCGGGCCGAGCCTCCCAAGATACTCGTGTACTCGGCCCGAGCACCGAGCCCAATGTTATCCTATGGGAGACCCGAGTATTTTTGTGAAATGACCCCCCGGCAGCATGGAGAAACCCTAAAAATGTCACAAAAGTCTCAGAAGAGTGCTCAAATGACATGGCATCAGCATGGGGAAGACCCCTTGAAGCATTTATCACTCAAAAGTCACAGATGTGAACAATTTTGTCCGAGTTTTACGCCATTTTTACGGACTCACCAGAAAACCTTCCAAAATGACACCAAAATGAATTTTCATGGCGGAAATGTTAAGGGCACATACCCAATAGTGAGATAGAGCTGGTGTATGTTACTTTTTGAGATTAATACATGAAAGATTTTACATGAAAACCTTGTGTGGCACTCCGATGTCCAAAACGCACGTTTTGTGCTTTTTACTAACGATGTCGGTCATTTTTTTTTTTTATTCTATCTCCCTCAGTCCGTCGGTCTGTCTCTCTCTGTCTTGTCTGTCCCCCTCTCACAGTCTGTCGGTCAGTTCCCCCCCTCTCTCTTACTTACCGTTCCCCGATCACTGCCGCGGCGCTGCACAGCTGTTCAAACTCCGGTGGCTTTTCCTCTTTTGAAAAAGCCGGCCGCTCATTAATCAATCTCCTATTCCCTGCTGTCCTGCTTTTCGGCGCCTATGATTGGTTGCAGTGAGACACGCTCCCACACTGAGTGACAGCTGTCTCACTGCAACCAATCACAGCAGCCGGTGTGTGTATACTGTGCAGTGAAATAAATAATTAAATAATTAAAAAAAACGGCATGCGGTCCCCCCAATTTTAATACCAGCCAGATAAAGCCATACGGCTGAAGGCTGGTATTCTCAGGATGGGGAGCTCCACGTTATGGGGAGCCCCCCACCCTAACAATATCAGTCAGCAGCCGCCCAGAATTGCCGCATACATTAGATGCGACAGTTCTGGGGCTGTACCCGGCTCTTCCCGATTTACCCTGGTGCGTTGGCAAATCGGGGTAATAAGGAGTTAATGGCAGCCCATAGCTGCCACTAAATCCTAGATTAATCATGTCAGGCGTCTCCCCGAGATTCCTTCCATGATTAATCTGTAAATTACAGTTAAAAAACACACACACCCGAAAAATCCTTTATTAGAAATAAAAAACACTAACAAAGTCCCTCATTACCAATTTATTAACCCCGACAAACCCTCCATGTCCGGCGTACTCCACAGTCCTCCAGCGTCGCGTCCAGCTCTGCTGCATGGAAGTGACAGGAGCTGCAGAAGACACCGCCGCTCCGGTCACCTCCACGCAGCTAATGAGATGAGTATAGCGATCAGCTGAGCTGTCACTGAGGTTACCTGGATCCAGCGGTGGATGCAGCGGTGGCCGCGGGTAACCTCAGTGACAGCTCAGCTGATCGCGCTACTCACCGCCGCTCCAGTCAGCTCCATGCACCAACTGAGGTGAGTAGAGCGATCAGCTGCTGTCACTGAGGTTAATCGCGGCACCGCTGGATCCAGCGGTGGCCGGGAGTTACCTGACTGACAGCAGCTGATCGCGCTATTCCCTTCATTAGCTGCGTGGAGGTGACCGGCGGCTTTTACTATTTTGAAAAAGCCGGCCGCTCATTAAACAATCTCCTATTCCCTGCTTTCCCCGCCCACCGGTGCCTATGATTGGTTGCAGTGAGACACGCCCCCACGCTGAGTGACAGGTGTCACACTGCACCCAATCACAGCAGCCGGTGGGCGTGTCTATACTGTGCAGTAAAATAAATTAATAAATAATTAAAAAAAAACGGCGTGCGGTCCCCCCCATTTTAATGCCAGCCAGATAAAGCCATACGGCTGAAGGCTGGTATTCTCAGGATGGGGAGCTCCACGTTATGGGGAGCCCCCCAGCCTAACAATATCAGTCAGCAGCCGCCCAGAATTGCCGCATACATTATATGCGACAGTTCTGGGGCTGTACCCGGCTCTTCCCAATTTGCCCTGGTGCTTTGGCAAATCGGGGTAATAAGGAGTTAATGGCAGCCCATAGCTGCCACTAAATCCTAGATTAATCATGTCAGGCGTCTATGAGACACCCTCCATGATTAATCTGTAAGTTACAGTAAATAAACACACACACCCGAAAAATCCTTTATTAGAAATAAAAAACACACACACATTCCCTGGTTCACCACTTTAATCAGCCCCAAAAAGCCCTCCATGTCCGGCGTCATCCAGGATGTTCCAGCGTCGCATCCTGCGCTGCTGCATAGAGGTGACCGGAGCTGCAGAAGACACCGCCGCTCCGGTCACTTCCACGCAGCAAATGAGGTGAGTAGCGCGATCAGCTGAGCTGTCACTGAGGTTACCCGCCGTCACTGGATCCAGTGACAGCGGGTAACCTCAGTGACAGCTCAGCTGATCGCACGGCTGTCTTCATTAGCTGCGTGGAGGTGACCGGAGCGGCGGTGTCTTCTGCAGCTCCTGTCACTTCCATGCAGCAGAGCTGGACGCGACGCCGGAGTCCGTGGAGTACGCCGGACATGGAGGGTTTGTCGGGGTTAATAAATTGGTAATGAGGGACTTTGTTAGTGTTTTTTATTTCTAATAAAGGATTTTTCGGATGTGTGTGTTTTTTAACTGTAATTTACAGATTAATCATGGAAGGAATCTCGGGGAGACGCCTGACATGATTAATCTAGGATTTAGTGGCAGCTATGGGCTGCCATTAACTCCTTATTACCCCGATTTGCCAACGCACCAGGGTAAATCGGGAAGAGCCGGGTACAGTCCCAGAACTGTCGCATATAATGTATGCGGCAATTCTGGGCAGCTGTTGGCTGATATTGTTAGGGTGGGGGGCTCCCCATAACGTGGAGCTCCCTATCCTGAGAATACCAGCCTTCAGCCGTATGGCTTTATCTGGCTGGTTTTAAAAATGGGGGGAACCGCACGCCGTTTTTTTTAATTATTTAATAAATAATTAAAATTAATAATTAAAATTAATAAATAATTAAAAAAAACGGCGTGCGGTTCCCCCCATTTTTAAAACCAGCCAGATAAAGCCATACGGCTGAAGGCTGGTATTCTCAGGATGGGGAGCTCCACGTTATGGGGAGCCCCCCACCCTAACAATATCAGCCAACAGCCGCCCAGAATTGCCGCATACATTATATGCGACAGTTCTGGGACTGTACCCGGCTCTTCCCGATTTGCCCTGGTGCGTTGGCAAATCGGGGTAATAAGGAGTTATTGGCAGCCCATAGCTGCCAATAAGTCCTAGATTAATCATGTCAGGCGTCTATGAGACACCCTCCATGATTAATCTGTAAGTTACAGTAAATAAACACACACACACCAGAAAAAATCCTTTATTAGAAATAAAAACACACACATATACCCTGGTTCACCACTTTAATCAGCCCGAAAAAGCCCTCCATGTCCGGCGTAATCCAGGATGATCCAGCGTCGCATCCAGCGCTGCTGCATGGAGGTGACCGGAGCTGCAGCAGACACCGCCGCTCCGGTCACCTCCACACAGCAAATGAACACAGCCGCGCGATCAGCTGCTGTCACTGAGGTTACCCGCGGCCACCGGTGGATGCAGCGGTGACAGCGGGTAACCTCAGTGACAGCAGCTGATCGCGCGGCTGTGTTCATTTGCTGTGTGGAGGTGACCGGAGCGGCGGTGTCTGCTGCGGCTCCGGTCACCTCCATGCAGCAGCGCTGGATGCGACGCTGGATCATCCTGGATTACGCCGGACAAGGAGGGCTTTTTCGGGCTGATTAAAGTGGTGAACCAGGGTATATGTGTGTGTTTTTTATTTCTAATAAAGGATTTTTTCTGGTGTGTGTGTTTATTTACTGTAACTTACAGATTAATCATGGAGGGTGTCTCATAGACGCATGACATGATTAATCTAGGACTTATTGGCAGCTATGGGCTTCCAATAAGTCCTTATTACCCCGATTTGCCAACGCACCAGGGTAAATCGGGAAGAGCCGGGTACAGCCCCAGAATTGTCGCATATAATGTATGCGGCAATTCTGGCCAGCTGCTGACTGATATTGTTAGGGTGGGGGGCTCCCCATAACGTGGGGCTCCCCATCCTGAGAATACCAGCCTTCAGCTGTATGGCTTTATCTGGCTGGTATTAAAATTGGGGGGAACCGCACGCCGTTTTTTTAATTATTTATTTATTTATTTTACTGCACAGTATAGACACGCCCACCGGCTGCTGTGATTGGGTGCAGTGTGACACCTGTCACTCAGCGTGGGGGCGTGTCTCACTGCAACCAATCATAGGCGCCTGTGGGCGTGGAAAGCAGGGAATATGAGATGGCTGTGTACAGAGCACAGCGCGCCGGCCGGTATAAAGGCTCGGTCACGCTGTGCAGGCCGGCCAATCACTGCAATTCCACAACTAACAGGGCTGTGGCATTGCAGTGGTCTGCCAGCCAATCCCTGCATGAGGGCTGGCTCTCAAAAGAGCGC
This sequence comes from Anomaloglossus baeobatrachus, assembly GCF_048569485.1. Taxonomy (NCBI): domain Eukaryota; kingdom Metazoa; phylum Chordata; class Amphibia; order Anura; family Aromobatidae; genus Anomaloglossus; species Anomaloglossus baeobatrachus. Next base: position 95,674,302 of record NC_134353.1, on the reverse strand, counting down.
CAACATGCAGGGATGAAGACCACGAGTAAAGCACGAGTATTGCAAAATTACTCGGTACCCGCCGAGCAGCCCGAGTACAGTGATACTCGTGCGAGTACCGAGTAGTTACAAGCATGCTCGCTCATCACTAGTGTGTATGTATGTATGTGTACATGCCGCGGGCAGGAGGGGGCGGAGCGAGCTGAGCGGGAAAGTGTGGGCTTCCTGCACGTAACTAAGATAAACATCGGGTTACTAACCAAAGCGTTTTGCTTGGATACCCGATGTTTATCTTGGTTACCAGCTTCTGGCAGGCTGCCAGCGATGGCTCCTGCACACTGTAGCTGTAAAAAGCCCTGCTTTTTGCTGCTAGAACCGTTCTCGAACGTATCTAGAACTATCGAGCTTTTGCAAAAAGCTCGAGTTCTAGTTCGATCTCGAACACCCCCAAAAATCACTCGAGCCTCGAACTGGAGAACCACGAACCGCGAACCGCGCTCAACTCTAGTCGTGAGACTCTGTTCACATTAGAGTTTGACAAGCAACCTGAGGCTTCTGTATTGTTCAGCAAGATCTGGACATCGGCTGGTTCAGGTTCTCTGGTCTTCAGCTCTGCAGGAGTTTATTTCTGCAGACTGGTGAGCAGGAACTAAGAACTCATGTTGGTAATTGCCATGTGCAGCTGTCTCCTCCAAATTTAAAGCACGGCTTTCTTGGACTATGTGATGATGATAGTTTCAGCATAAGCCCCAGCGATCCCAGTCTTGGTGGTGATCCTGTTTATGGTGATCAATGTAGTGTTTTTCAGTGGTGTGAATGGCCCCCTGTTGTGCTTTACTTCCTTTCCTTTTTAGTTGCTCACTGGTACATATAGTGTCTATCCTGTGTGTTTAGAGTGCAGGGTGTAGGAGTTTCCATTCTCCCTTGTCCGTGTCATTTTGTGGAAATTTATCATTGTGTTTTATGGCCCTCCCAAGGGTGGGGGAGAGGGGGAGTAAGATCAGGGCTCGGACAGGAGTTAGGGTCATGCTGGGGGCTTGTACCTGGCTACCATCAATCCTACCTCTTAGACAAGGGTCTCGAGTCTCAGGGCCAGCTTAGGGGCTCCTGTTCTGTCACTATATACCCCATGACAGTCATGTAACATATGTTCCTTTAGTGATGAGCAACATACTAATGCTGGTCTTTTAGGACCTAATCATCCATTCATTATTCAGATGTACTACAGTCTATTTTACAGTATATTACTCCAAAACCTCCAGTATCTAAGCTATCATATTCACACCCTAATTTTACCAGTCCCAAAACAATAGACATTTAACAAAAGCTTCTTCTTCTTTAGTGTTCAGTTCTTGTATCTAAAAATGAAAGTGTGCATTGTATTCCAGCTGCAAGTTGTTTTTCTTTAAGATTTGTGGTAGTGTTAGCACTAAAAGTCATTGATGCCACTTCCTTCCTTGGCATATTCCCTACTTAATAAAGGTGGAGAGCCTCTACAATTGTGCCATTCACAAAGGTGACAAAAACAATAGACAATTATTCAAAAACATGAGGCAATCCCTGTGAATATATACCTGGGAGGAAGCTGCTGTAGAAAAAAATCTTCCTTTATGAGAAGGAATACAATAACATTGGACATTATAGTAATGTTATTTCTAAAGAAGAACAGATGAATAGTATTTGTTTGAAACTATAATCCAATAATGTTTAAGTATGTTTTGGTCTATTACTATTACAATACAGTAGTATTGCAATGCTCTCGGCTGGTGTAGGTTGCCGTGAGCAGGATTAGTGGACCCACTGGACCAAAGGGGGACTTGGGCTTACCCTTTAGTGGAAGGGGCTTAATTAAGCACCCACCAGAGGGTCGATGCCAGATACCACTCCCAGGGAAGTGACTGGGACTGTGGCTGCTGACCGACAGGATAGGTGATTGACTCAGGTATACGCGGGATGACTGAGGCAGGCTGGACAGGCGTGTACGGACAGGAATGGTGGGCACAGCAGGGATAGGTAGGTATGGGAAGGCAGACTCACGTGATGGACGGGACCTGTCAACTAGCTAGCAGACTGGGATACTGACTAACTGAATGTGTTGCACAGGCACCTCTCCTAATTGGAGGATGCCATAAATACACAGTTCCTCTCAGCCAAAGGCTGAGAGACACTTCCTGGAAATGGCCCTTTAAGAGGAGGACTGGTGTGCACATGTCCATCTTGGGTTCACTCCCAGGAACCCTGTGTGTTATGAACAGTGCAAGGGAGAGGAAGGAGTCAGCAGCACATGTGGATGGCTGGAGAAATGCGGGGGAGGAGACGACCCAGTTAGGGTGGTGACTAAGTCGGTATCTCTGCAGTGACGCGGGCACTACAAGTATGTTGCCATATTAAAGGTGTCATCTCATGACTGAGGACAACTCCTTGTCTTATGCCCTGTTAGAGTATATAGACATCATAAATGGCTGTCTTAATTTAAGGCTCCTTCTCTATGAACCAGCCTAAAAAGCTTGTATGTACAAACTTTTTTATTCTGGTGGACTCAATCAATCCTTTTATATAAGGACAGTTATTCATCTGAATGCCCGCTATTACATAGCTATCATGTGCTACAACTAAGTGCCTGGTTGGTCATAGCTTCCCCTAGAAAAATCTACTGTATGTAAAAGGTGCCACATACAGAACCTAGAGCAATCTCTATATACTGCATATCGAAACTTTTTGTCTTGGAAGAGAAAATCCCTTTAATGGGGTTTTCCTGGAATAGTTTTATTCACCCTATTTGTCTTGAGTTACGTGTCACTTCTGTGAGACTTTTCTGGCAACATCAAAGAATCTTCCCTTGAGAAACAAAAGATGTGTAAGGGTATGTACACATGGCATCTTTAATAGCTTTGCAAGACAAAAATGCTTCAGGAAAAGGCTATGTTTTGGAAAACCTTACTTCAAGTCTGCCAAAAGCAGGTGGGAAAACATTATATCGTCTGATGAGACCAATGCTGATGTTTTTGGCCATAATTTAAAAAGGTGTGTTTGAGGTAAAGTCGACAATGAGCATTACAAAAAGAACACCATATCCACAATAAAGCATGGTGGAGGCAACATTATGTTTTGTGTCTGTTTTTCGACGCTGAAACTGGGGCATTAGTTAACATGGAGGTGATTATGAACATTTATAAATATTGGTCAATTTTTCAACAAAATTTTCAGGTCTGTGCTAAAAAGTTGAAGATGAAGAGAAATTTCACCTGAACAATATAAAAGTTTTGGAATAGCCCAGCCTGAGCCCAGACCTGAATTCAAATAAAAATTTGTTAGTTTACCTGAAGAGGGTGCTGTACACAGGTGATGTCTTTGCAGTGTGACAGATTTGGAGCACTACTGACAATAGCAAGACTTGAAGCTCATGGGTCCCAATGCAAAAGCTCCAAAGGGCCATCAATTGGTGCAAGTCTTTAATAGTATTGGTCTTTTCATAGGAGGCTCAAGGGCAATAGGCAATTGCGACACCTGCACCTATTGTAGTTACACCCCTGGCAACTGCATGGGAGAGTCGGCAAAAGTTGCCAATTCTTGATTTGACATGCTGATATACCTACAAAGACTGAATGCTTTCATAAATTTAAAGGTACTTCAATAAAGTCTTAAGGGCACTTTACACGCTGCGATATCGCTATCGATATCGCTAGCGTGCATACCCGCCCCTGTCGGTTGTGCATCACGGGCAAATCGCTGCCCGTGGTGCACAACATCGCTAACACCCGTCACACATACTTACCTGCCTAGCGACGTTGCTGTGGCCGGCGAACCGCCTCCTTTCTAAGGGGGCAGTTCGTTCGGCGTCACAGCAACGTCACTAAGCGGCTGCCCAATACAAGCGGAGGGGCGGAGATGAGCGTGACGAACATCCCGGATGCCCACCTCCTTCCTTCCTCATTGCGGGTGGCCGCAGGTACGAGGTTGTTCCTCGTTCCTGCGGTATCACACATAGCGATGTGTGCTGCCGCAGGAACGACGAACAACCTGCGGCATGAACAACCAACGATATTATGAAAATGGACGACGTGACAACGATCAACGATTTTGGACGCTTTTGCGATCGGTGATCGTCGCTCCTAGGTGTCACACGCAATGATATCGCTAACGATATGCGTCACTAACGACGTGACCGCAACGATATCTTGTTAACGATACAGTATTGTTGCGTGTAAAGCACCCTTTAGTTTAAGGTTCTGCAGGTTTAGGCAACTGCATTATCTTAGTTCTTTTTTTCACTTGAAAAGATTATACTTTATTTTTTCATTGATTTGTACAGAATATGAGTGGCATTAAAAGTGGAAAAAGTTCTGAAATTATTGTTATTCTTATGATTTTATTTTTACATGTCATAAATCTGGCATTTTAACAGGGGTGTATGCATTTTTTATATTCACTGTATACAAAGGTTTGCTTTTTCTGAATGTAACCTATAAAATTGACATTTATTGTTAAAAAAAACCTAACATCTTAAAAACTAACAAACAATTGAAACACAAAGTATATTACAAAGTTGTAGAACTTTCCATTCTATAGCAATTAGGTAATATCTATATAAAAAGGAGAAACCCTTTTACCCTTTTCTGCACAGGGGATTTGGGCACAAAAATGGGGTTCTAACTAATAGAAAAATATAGTAAAAGTAAGCAATGAGAAATGATGTACCAATTTAAAATAACTTAATGTCGTGTGTGGACTAGAGTTGAGCGCGGTTCGTGGTTCGTGGTTCTCCAGTTCGCGGCTCGAGTGATTTTGGGGCATGTTCTAGATCGAACTAGAACTCGAGCTTTTTGCAAAAGCTCGGTAGTTCTAGAAACGTTCGAGAACGGTTCTAGCAGCCAAAAAACAGCTAAATCATAGCTTGGTTTCTGCTGTAATAGTGTAAGTCACTCTGTGAATCAAACTATTATCACATTTCAGTGTATAGTGTGCGTGAACAGCGCCTTCAGATCACTGCTGTTTCTATAATGGCGATCGCCATTTTTTTTTTTTTTTTTCCTTGTCTTCCTCCCCTAAGCGCGCGCGTCTTGTGGGGCGGGCCAGCATGTCAGCCAATCCCAGACACACACACAGCTAAGTGGACTTTGAGCCAGAGAAGCAACGGCATGTGTGATAGGATCTGCATGTCACATGTCCCTGCATTATAAAACCGGACATTTTCTTCACGGACGCCATTATCTGCCTTCTGCGTCTTTGGTGTCAGACATCACTGTCGCAGCTCCGTCTTCCTGAGTCCTATAGCCGATACAGCTGTATGCGCTGCATACACAGCGTTAGACAGCTTAGGGAGAGCACTTTATAGCAGTCCTTTTAAGGGCTCCAACCGGCAGGGTCAGAGCCATAGGTGACAGGTCCTGCAAACAGCAACAGCGTCTGTGTAGCCCAGGTCAGGGATTTCCTACCTGCATTTCACCATTAGGAGGGAATAGAAAGGCAGTCTTCCATTCCTCTACCCAGAGCACCACAATCCTGCCACTGTACCCTCTTGTCCTCTGCACACTCCAACTGATAACTAAGCCATTATACTAGCAAACACTCAGTGTACCTAGTGGCATCCTATACGTGGCTATTGGACTTTGCTATAGTCCCACTAGTGCAAAGACATTTGCAGAGCGCGTCTGCCTGCGTTGCACACTACAACTCATTCTAACCAAGCCATTATACTAGCAAACACTCAGTGTACCTAGTGGCATCCTATACGTGGCTATTGGACTTTGCTATAGTCCCACTAGTGCAAAGACATTTGCAGAGCGCGTCTGCCTGCGTTGCACACTACAACTCATTCTAACCAAGCCATTATACTAGCAAACACTCAGTGTACCTAGTGGCATCCTATACGTGGCTATTGGACTTTGCTATAGTCCCACTAGTGCAAAGACATTTGCAGAGCGCGTCTGCCTGCGTTGCACACTACAACTCATTCTAACCAAGCCATTATACTAGCAAACACTCAGTGTACCTAGTGGCATCCTATACGTGGCTATTGGACTTTGCTATAGTCCCACTAGTGCAAAGACATTTGCAGAGCGCGTCTGCCTGCGTTGCACACTACAACTCATTCTAAACAAGCCATTATACTAGCAAACACTCAGTGTACCTAGTGGCATCCTATACGTGGCTATTGGACTTTGCTATAGTCCCACTAGTGCAAAGACATTTGCAGAGCGCGTCTGCCTGCGTTGCACACTACAACTCATTCTAACCAAGCCATTATACTAGCAAACACTCAGTGTACCTAGTGGCATCCTATACGTGGCTATTGGACTTTGCTATAGTCCCACTAGTGCAAAGACATTTGCAGAGCGCGTCTGCCTGCGTTGCACACTACAACTCATTCTAACCAAGCCATTATACTAGCAAACACTCAGTGTACCTAGTGGCATCCTATACGTGGCTATTGGACTTTGCTATAGTCCCACTAGTGCAAAGACATTTGCAGAGCGCGTCTGCCTGCGTTGCACACTACAACTCATTCTAACCAAGCCATTATACTAGCAAACACTCAGTGTACCTAGTGGCATCCTATACGTGGCTATTGGACTTTGCTATAGTCCCACTAGTGCAAAGACATTTGCAGAGCGCGTCTGCCTGCGTTGCACACTACAACTCATTCTAACCAAGCCATTATACTAGCAAACACTCAGTGTACCTAGTGGCATCCTATACGTGGCTATTGGACTTTGCTATAGTCCCACTAGTGCAAAGACATTTGCAGAGCGCGTCTGCCTGCGTTGCACACTACAACTCATTCTAACCAAGCCATTATACTAGCAAACACTCAGTGTACCTAGTGGCATCCTATACGTGGCTATTGGACTTTGCTATAGTCCCACTAGTGCAAAGACATTTGCAGAGCGCGTCTGCCTGCGTTGCACACTACAACTCATTCTAACCAAGCCATTATACTAGCAAACACTCAGTGTACCTAGTGGCATCCTATACGTGGCTATTGGACTTTGCTATAGTCCCACTAGTGCAAAGACATTTGCAGAGCGCGTCTGCCTGCGTTGCACACTACAACTCATTCTAACCAAGCCATTATACTAGCAAACACTCAGTGTACCTAGTGGCATCCTATACGTGGCTATTGGACTTTGCTATAGTCCCACTAGTGCAAAGACATTTGCAGAGCGCGTCTGCCTGCGTTGCACACTACAACTCATTCTAACCAAGCCATTATACTAGCAAACACTCAGTGTACCTAGTGGCATCCTATACGTGGCTATTGGACTTTGCTATAGTCCCACTAGTGCAAAGACATTTGCAGAGCGCGTCTGCCTGCGTTGCACACTACAACTCATTCTAACCAAGCCATTATACTAGCAAACACTCAGTGTACCTAGTGGCATCCTATACGTGGCTATTGGACTTTGCTATAGTCCCACTAGTGCAAAGACATTTGCAGAGCGCGTCTGCCTGCGTTGCACACTACAACTCATTCTAACCAAGCCATTATACTAGCAAACACTCAGTGTACCTAGTGGCATCCTATACGTGGCTATTGGACTTTGCTATAGTCCCACTAGTGCAAAGACATTTGCAGAGCGCGTCTGCCTGCGTTGCACACTACAACTCATTCTAACCAAGCCATTATACTAGCAAACACTCAGTGTACCTAGTGGCATCCTATACGTGGCTATTGGACTTTGCTATAGTCCCACTAGTGCAAAGACATTTGCAGCACGTCTGCCTGCGTTGCACACTCCAACTAATTATAACTAAGTTGCATTGTCAGGGATATTTATTCTTTATTATTCTGCTGTTAATAAAGCTAGACCACCACTGCAATCTTCACCACCTCTCAATTTTTACTACCACATTTTCAGTCCACAATCTTGTCGCAATCAACATGAGTGGCAAAATGACAGATGCTGGTGGAAAGGGGAAGAGGCGTGGTGGAAAAGGCAAAAAAGGTTTTGTCCGTGGGGAAGGTGGCAAAGCTCCATTATCATCTGCTGAAGATAGACCATCTACCAGCAAAAGTAAGATGTCTACTACTTACCGTGGACAATCCGATGTGCTCCCTTTGTTACGGACACGAACAACAGGAACAAAGGTAGATGATGGGCAAAAAAGGAAAATGCTTGAATGGATCTCAAGTGGTCCAACAAGTGCCCTCTCTGCCACTTCAAGTACCGCATCCAAAAAACACCAGTCCTCTGAGTTGTCATCCCAATCAAACTTGCTTTCTCCCAGCTCTGAAGTCTCCATCAGCCCTGCACAGTATGGTGGAACTGAGATGGCTGAGTCTGCAGAGCTGTTCAGTCACACTATAGCCTGGGAATCAGAGGTCTGCTCCCAAGCTACAGTGAGTACAGAACAGGAAATGGTCTGCAGTGATGCCCAGAACCTTTGTGACTCAGATTCAGGCCGTGAGGACCAAGTTTCTGAGCATAATGTTGACCCTTTGTCACAAACTGTAACACCTGTGGTTATAGACAATGAGGAACATACTGATGAAGATGAGACGCAGATACCCGATTGGGATGACAACTTAAATATTCCGTCAGGGCAAGAAGAGGCTCGGTCTGAGGGGGAGGGGAGTGCAAACACAACAATTGATGATGACGTTCTAGATCCCACCTACTGTCAACCCCCAGTCAGGCACTCGAGGAGGTCAACAGAGGCGGTGGAGGAGGATGCAACCGACGACGAAGTTACCTTGCGCCTTCCTGGACAGAGTCGGAGCACTGGTAGCACGTCTACAACTGCATCCTCAGCCACCACTCTGCCTATGAGCATTATTCGGGGTGGATCAACAGGTCGCATGGCCTCTAAGCCTTGCCTAGCCTGGTCCTTTTTTCACATCGAAAAAGATCGCCCAACTCATGTGATATGTAACATTTGTCATGATTCTGTTAGTAGAGGTCAAAACCTCAGCAGTTTGACAACTTCTTCCATGAATCGTCACATGACTAAATATCATAAGTCCCGGTGGGAAGCTCACCGTGCTGCAATGCGGCCTAGTGGAGCGAACCATCCACCGCCCGCCCCTTCCACTGCATCCGCGCGCTCTTCATCTTCTAGGACTGTGGGGACAGCTGCCACACCTGTTTTTCCACGCAAAACTTCCACCACTGTAACCGCAACAGGCAGTTTGCTTGTAAGGTCGTCAGTTGGTTTGGAAGGGGAAACAAGTGAGTGTGTACAGCTCTCTCAGACATCGATAGCACCAACGTTGGATGAAGGCAACATCATGTCTCCGCCTGCACTTTCCTCACAAACCTGCATTTTTCAAGGGACACCCTACTCAACACCGTCTACACACAGCAGCCAGATCTCTGTCCCTCAGATGTGGTCAAATAAAAGGCCACTTCCTCCGACCCATGACAAAGCTAAGAGGTTGACTCTATCCCTCTGTAAGCTGTTGGCTACCGAAATGCTGCCTTTCCGCCTAGTGGACACACAGGATTTTAGAGACCTTATGTCTGTCGCTGTGCCCCAGTACCAGATGCCTAGTCGCCACTACTTCTCTAAGAAAGGTGTGCCCGCGCTACACCAGCATGTCGCACACAACATCACCGCTTCCTTGAGAAACTCTGTGTGTGAACGGGTGCATTTCACCACCGATACTTGGACCAGTAAGCATGGACAGGGACGTTACATGTCGCTGACTGGGCACTGGGTAACTATGGTGATAGATGGTGAAGGGTCTGCTGCACAAGTCTTGCCGTCCCCACGACTTGTGTGTCAATCCTCTGTCTGTCCAAGTTCCGCCACTGCTTCTGCATCCTCCACCTCATCTGGGTCCTCCACCTCCGCCCCAAGCCTGCCTGGTCAGGCCACCAGCGTTCTCACTGCGCAGAAGGAATCACGCACCCCTCATTACTATGCTGGCAGCAGAGCGCAACGGCATCAGGCGGTCTTTAGCTTGACATGTCTTGGTAATAAGAGTCACACAGCTGAGGAGTTGTGGTCAGCTTTGCGGTCCGAGTTTAATAAATGGTTGTCTCCACTCAAACTGCAGCCTGGTAAGGCCGTGTGCGACAATGCTGCAAACCTGGGTGCGGCACTTCGCCTGGGCAAGGTGACACACGTACCTTGTATGGCTCACGTGTTGAACCTTGTCGTGCAGCAATTTTTAACACACTATCCCGGCCTAGATGGCCTTCTGAACAGGGCACGAAAACTGTCAGCTCACTTCCGCCGTTCAAGCGCCGCAGCAGAGCGACTTGCATCGCTCCAGAAGTCTTTCGGCCTGCCGGTTCATCGCCTGAAATGCGATGTGGCGACACGCTGGAATTCAACTCTCCACATGTTACAGCGACTGTGGCAGCACCGCAGAGCCCTGGTGCAATACGTCATGACGTATAGCCTGGGCCAACGAGATGCAGAGGTGGGGCAGATCACCCTGATGGAGTGGTCTCAGATCAAGGACCTATGCACCCTTCTGCACAGTTTCGACATGGCGACGAATATGTTTAGCTCTGACAATGCCATTATCAGCATGACGATTCCAGTCATTTACATGCTGGAGCACACGCTAAACACTATTCGGAGTCAGGGGGTGGGACAACATGAAGGGGAGGAACTACAGGAGGATTCATATGCGCAAGGGACAACAACATCACGAAGGTCCAGACGTTCATCATCACCAACGCAGCAGGCATGGGACCATGGGGGACAGGGATCGACAAGGGCGCATAGTAGCAGGCGAAATGTTGAGCAAGGTGCAGGAGAACATGAAGAAATGGAGGACGAACTGTCCATGGACATGGAAGACTCAGCGGATGAGGGAGACCTTGGTCAAATTTCAGTTGAAAGAGGTTGGGGTCAGATGTCAGAGGAAGAAAGAACGGGTAGCACCTCTATGCCACAAACACAGCATGGACTTGGTCCGCATGGCTGCGCAAGACACATGAGTGCCTTTTTGTTGCACTACCTCCAACATGACAGTCGTATTGTCAAAATTAGAAGTGATGATGACTACTGGATTGCCACACTATTAGATCCCCGGTACAAGTCCAAATTTTGTGACATAATTCCAGCCATAGAAAGGGACGCACGTATGCAGGAGTATCAGCAGAAGCTGTTACTAGATCTTAGCTCGGCTTTTCCACCAAACAACCGTGCAGGTGCAGGGAGTGAATCTCCCAGTTGTAACTTGACAAACATGGGACGGTCTCGTCATCTTCAACAGTCTACCCGTACCAGTAGGACCTTTTCTGGTGCCGGTAACAGCAATTTTATGGAATCTTTTCATAATTTTTTTAGACCCTCTTTTGCAAGGCCACCAGAGACAACAAGTCTGACACATAGTCAACGGCTGGAGAGGATGATACAGGAGTATCTCCAAATGAACATCGATGCCATGACTGTGCAACTGGAGCCTTGCTCCTTTTGGGCTTCAAACCTACAAAAATGGCCAGAGCTCGCAACTTACGCCTTGGAGATTTTGTCGTGTCCAGCTGCCAGCGTTGTCTCTGAACGTGTATTCAGTGCTGCTGGGTGTGTGCTGACAGATAAGCGCACGCGTCTGTCCAGTGACAATGTGGACAGACTGACGTTCATCAAAATGAACAAGTCATGGATCCAGAAGGAATTTACTACCCCTGTGTCATCCTGGGGAGAGTAAATGCTTGTGGATTTGGAATGTGCTTGATGCAAATCAAAACATCCTGTTTGCAACTAGGGCCCAAGTGCTGCCACTGATGGGGTGGGTGTCTGTGTGGCCCAATTTTTGGAAAAAAGGGAGACTCCGCTTGGAGTAACCCTTGCTTGCTGTGTTTTTAAAAGAAGCCAAGATGAACAGAGCTGGGATCAGGAAAGACTTTGCTACCTACCCCGGTGTCATCCTGTGGACGGCTAAGAATAGCGTATTTTTGAATGTGCTTGATGCAAATCAAAACATCCTGTTTGCAACTAGGGCCCAAGTGCTGCCACTGATGGGGTGGGTGTCTGTGTGGCCCAATTTTTGGAAAAAAGGGAGACTCCGCTTGGAGTAACCCTTGCTTGCTGTGTTTTTAAAAGAAGCCAAGATGAACAGAGCTGGGATCAGGAAAGACTTTGCTACCTACCCCGGTGTCATCCTGGGGACGGCTAAGAATAGCGTATTTTTGAATGTGCTTGATGCAAATCAAAACATCCTGTTTGCAACTAGGGCCCAAGTGCTGCCACTGATGGGGTGGGTGTCTGTGTGGCCCAATTTTTGGAAAAAAGGGAGACTCCGCTTGGAGTAACCCTTGCTTACATTGTTTTTAAAAGAAGCCAAGATGAACAAGTCATGGGATCAGGAAAGACTTTGCTACCTACCCCGGTGTCATCCTGGGGACGGCTAAGAATAGCGTATTTTTGAATGTGCTTGATGCAAATCAAAACATCCTGTTTGCAACTAGGGCCCAAGTGCTGCCACTGATGGGGTGGGTGTCTGTGTGGCCCAATTTTTGGAAAAAAGGGAGACTCCGCTTGGAGTAACCCTTGCTTACATTGTTTTTAAAAGAAGCCAAGATGAACAAGTCATGGGTCAGCAAAGACTTTGCTACCTACCCCGGTGTCATCCTGGGGACGGCTAAGAATAGCGTATTTTTGAATGTGCTTGATGCAAATCAAAACATCCTGTTTGCAACTAGGGCCCAAGTGCTGCCACTGATGGGGTGGGTGTCTGTGTGGCCCAATTTTTGGAAAAAAGGGAGACTCCGCTTGGAGTAACCCTTGCTTACATTGTTTTTAAAAGAAGCCAAGATGAACAAGTCATGGGTCAGCAAAGACTTTGCTACCTACCCCGGTGTCATCCTGGGGACGGCTAAGAATAGCGTATTTTTGAATGTGCTTGATGCAAATCAAAACATCCTGTTTGCAACTAGGGCCCAAGTGCTGCCACTGATGTGGTGGGTGTCTGTGTGGCCCAATTTTTGGAAAAAAGGGAGACTCCGCTTGGAGTAACCCTTGCTTGCTGTGTTTTTAAAAGAAGCCAAGATGAACAGAGCTGGGATCAGGAAAGACTTTGCTACCTACCCCGGTGTCATCCTGTGGACGGCTAAGAATAGCGTATTTTTGAATGTGCTTGATGCAAATCAAAACATCCTGTTTGCAACTAGGGCCCAAGTGCTGCCACTGATGGGGTGGGTGTCTGTGTGGCCCAATTTTTGGAAAAAAGGGAGACTCCGCTTGGAGTAACCCTTGCTTACATTGTTTTTAAAAGAAGCCAAGATGAACAAGTCATGGGTCAGCAAAGACTTTGCTACCTACCCCGGTGTCATCCTGGGGACGGCTAAGAATAGCGTATTTTTGAATGTGCTTGATGCAAATCAAAACATCCTGTTTGCAACTAGGGCCCAAGTGCTGCCACTGATGGGGTGGGTGTCTGTGTGGCCCAATTTTTGGAAAAAAGGGAGACTCCGCTTGGAGTAACCCTTGCTTGCTGTGTTTTTAAAAGAAGCCAAGATGAACAGAGCTGGGATCAGGAAAGACTTTGCTACCTACCCCGGTGTCATCCTGGGGACGGTTAAGAATAGCGTATTTTTGAATGTGCTTGATGCAAATCTAGCTGTGAAGTGTACAACTGGGGCCCAAGTGCTGCCACTGAAGGGGTGGGTGTGTGTGGGGCCCAATTTTTGGAAAAAAGGGAGACTCCGCTTGGAGTAACCCTTGCTTGCTGTGTTTTTAAAAGAAGCCAAGATGAACAGAGCTGGGATCAGGAAAGACTTTGCTACCTACCCCGGTGTCATCCTGGGGACGGATAAGAATGGCGTATTTTTGAATGTGCTTGATGCAAATCTAGCTGTGAAGTGTACAACTGGGGCACAACTGCTGCCACTGAAGGGGTGGGTGTGTGGGGCCCAATTTTTGGAAAAAAGGGAGACTCCGCTTGGAGTCACCTTGCGGTGTTTTACATGACTTTAGAAGGGCGTGCCATGCCTATATCTGTGTGTCCTCCTCTTTTTCCTTGTCCAGCTGTTTTGTTTTCGCATGAGTACATGTCCTTGTCACTTTCCCATGTGTTTGTGTTGTGTTGTGAGTTGTTTGTCACCTTTTGGACACCTTTGAGGGTGTTTTCTAGGTGTTTTACTGTGTTTGTGATTGCCTGCCATTGTTTCCTATGGGCTCGAGTTCGGTTCGTCGAACGTTCGACGAGCCGAACTCGAGCCAGACCCCCCGTTCGGCGAACCGCCTCGAGCCGAACCGGGACCGGTTCGCTCATCTCTAGTGTGGACATGTGCTTTAAAGGGAACATGTCACCTACTCACCTGTAGGGCGGTCCAATCCGGTCCTGTCCGATAGGTTATCACCGTACTCCTTCCTGCTTTGTATGGATGACACATCCTACGTCATCCACACAGTGTACTCCGTTGCTCTCCTACACATGGACACTTCTCTCTACCATGCTGAGGACAGTCAATAGGTTTTTCCATGGATGCTGGTAATATGATTTTGGCAATAAGCCTTTAAGATCTAGAAACTATTATTACCTCTTCTACCAATACTATTACACATTAAGTATCTTAGTGATTAATATAACAGAAAAATAAAAGCAGCGCTCCATAGAGTAAGCATTATGGGTAACTGTTGAGAATGTGAGAGTAAATGGAACTTCTCACCTTAACGCATACCTCTGTATGAGAAATTGTATAGGTAGGACTAGCTGCTGTGTCATCTTGTGCCGGTCATGCATGATGACAACCACAACGAGTCATACTGGATGAAGAAGAAAAACAAGGAACCACTGGGCACTGCTTGAAAAAAACATGGCTTATGGGTAGAGGTAAAGTTACCTTATTGAGGCTACATGCTCAGCACGGTACTGGTGCCTTCATCAGGCCATGGCGCACATGTATGGTGCTGAAATGTGTAGCCCAATAAAGTTACCATACATCTAATACAAAAAGTGGGCCAGCTGCTGCTCCTCCTTGTGCTGGTTATGCATAATCGATGACAACCGCAACGAGTAATTCTAGATGAAAAATAAAAACAAGGAACCACTGGGGTCTGCTTGAAAAAAAACAAGGCTCATGGGTAGAGGTACAGTTACTTTATTGAAGCTGCATATTCAGCACACTGCTGTGTCATCTTGTGCCGGTCGAGCATGATGACAACCCCAACGAGTCATGCTGGATGAAGAAGAAAAACAAGGAAACACTGGGCACTGCTTGAAAAAAACAAGGCTCATTGGTAGAGGTACAGTTACTTTATTGAGGCTACATGTTCAGCACCATATTCGTGCCTTCACCGGGCAATGGTGCACCTGTACGGTGCTGAAATACGTAGCCCAATAAAGTTACCTTACCTCTAATATAAAGAGTGGACCAGCTGCTGCTCCTCCTTGTGCCGGTTATGTATAATTGATGACAACTGTAATGAGTAATGTTGGATGAAGAAGAAAAACAAAGAACCACTGGGTGCTGCTGGAAAAAATATGGCTCATGGGTAAAAGTACAAATACTTAATTAAGGCTATGTATTCAGCACCGTACTGGTGCCTTCATGTCATGGTCTTCTCAGCCTGAGAGATTTTGACAGGCTCAGGCTACACAATTTAAATAGGTTTTGTTTATTTTGGGACACGAAGAGTTACTTTCAGTTTTGTTGCAGCAGACTCTGCTAGGTAGCTCAGCTGTTCCTGCTAATGTCCACTTCCGGCCAGGATAAAACCCCACTGCTTCCAGCAGGGGGTGCCAGTTATTCAGAGTTATTCTGGAGCTGGGCTCTGAGGTGGATGGACATTTTTCTTGCTGCTGCTATGGTCTGTGCTTTGTTGTGTGGAAGTGTTACCCTGGTAATTGTAATTTCCCTTTTCCCTTCCCGGTACCTGTACATCCCCGTGTGTTTTCCCTGTGGTGAGTGAGTTGTCATTACCCCCTGTCTGTTGTTCATATAGGTGGGTTTTTTTGGGGTTCTCAAGCCCGGTCTGTCCCCTTGGGTGGTGGGTGAGGTGGGCACATTACCATAAGTACCAGGACAGGAGATAGGGAGAGGCTGGGGGCTCAGACGTCGCTACCTTCAAGCGTAATTCTGGGTTGATGGTCAGCCCAGGGTACCTCCCTAGCTTGAAGGTAACCGGCAGGGGCCCACCTTCCACTCACTCTCCCAATCCCGTCACACTTGCGTGACACTTACCAGGCCATGGTGCACCTGTATGGTGCTGAAATGCGTAGCCTCAATAGTGACCATACCTATAATATAGATGTCTTTTTTTCCAGCAACGCTCAGTGGTACCATTTTTTTTCTTTGAAATCCTTATTAGCGATTATTATTACAGAGTTTGACAATCTTCTTGATAATCAAGAAAATGATTATCCCTAAGAATGGATATCATAAAATACTTTGTCTGTGAGAATGCCGCTTTATATAGTAAGAATAAGCTAATAAAGTGTAATTTAACCATAATGAATACAGCTGTAAATAATCTTCTTATAGGGCAATTCTACATTTTGAATGGTGATACCTTGTAAAACTCCTCAATTTGGGTTTTGTACAGAAACTAGAAAAATGAATCGCACGCTGTGGCCGCTCTTAAACTTTGCTGTTAACATCTGTTATTTTTCTTTCTATGTGATATTTCAGGCTATTAAATGCCCTTAAAACGCAGTACTGCGATTTCTCTGTGAACATATTGGCATTAAAGGCCACTGTTTGTTTTGCAGTCTGGACCTGCACAAACGGTCACAAAAATCCAATCGAAGAGCTCTTTCTGCATACTCAGTTAAGTTTACAGCTGACAAAAATGTGCCTGGAGGGGACCGACAAATGTCCCTTTAGTATAAGAGTTAGCAAAGTAAAGAAAGTTTGACCTTATTTTTCAGATTATCATTAACCCAAGGTTGTAAGAGAGAATGTGCCTCCGCATAGATTGGCAGGTCGATTTATTTTTTCTTTTTCTTTTTGTAAGCTAAACAATGTCTCAAATATCAAGCAGAAACAAAAGGCGACTATTTTCCTGGCACCCCTATACAGCGAATAAAAAATCAAATGTGTTTTTTGTGTGTACGTGCCTATCACACTGCTTACTAAATAAAACTTCTTCCTTAATAAATGGAAATGCAAAAATATCCAGAGATATTTAATAAAAACAATGATGTACAGATCAAGATATCAGATAAATGCATGTTATGCTCGCAGGGCGAGCAGAGATGTTAGTGAACCCACTGGGCCACAGCACACAGAAAACCCAGAGGGGCTTGACCATGGACCTGAGCCTGGTCTTCTCCAGAGCCCCGATGATGAGGCTGTTATGCTACTGGAGTCCAGGTGCCACTCGGGAAGACTGGTGCTGCGTAGGCTGGCCCCAGGGTTACGGGAGCAACAGTCTCTGGCAATAGGTTGCAGCAGCAGGTGTGAAGAAGACTCCATCCGGGATGAATGAATGGATGAATGATACAGTCACAGTGTCCGGTGTGGATACTTGTAGAGACGGGTATAGTGTAAGCCGGCTGGCGTCGATTCTTGTGGCAGCAGGAGACGATACTTTGTGGGAGCAGGTATCATGGTAGGCGGCTGGGATAGTGTCTCACAGCAGCAGGAAGGGATATGTCAGCAGCACTCTGTAATGGAAACAGGTATCAGCAACAGAACTAGCACAATGAAAGCGGTAGCAGCACAGTTCTAGGGGAGCTAAGAACTAGCAAAGTATTAAACTCGTTGCCCAGGCACCACTGATAGGGCAGAGGAGCCTTAGGTACCTTTGGCCTCCCAGCTGGCCTGGGAGGTACTTCTTGGTTAGGAGGATTCTGGCCCTTTAAGAAAGGGCACGTGGTCTCTGGTGCACTCTACAGGCACAGGCCGGAAGCCTGAAAGGTGTACAGAGGCTCAGGGAGGCAGCAGCATGGGACGGGGATGGGACCACTGCCGCAGGACACCTGGACAGGTGAAGAAACCAACGTCCTCGCAGGGGGAGGGGAGCAGGAGAGTGCGTGGATGTCAGTATGGGCATTACACTGGGAACCTCTGGTACTGAAAAATTAAGAGGTCATTTGATATCATATTATTTTACTTCATGGTTTTTTTTTCTCTTGATCATAAATGTCACTATATACTTGGAACAAATCTTGACCTACTCTATACTAATACACTACTTAATGTGCTAGATTCATGTAGGTTGGGGCCTCCAAAAAGTGGCACATTCTATCCTGCTACAAAATTAGTCCATAACCAATGCATATTTTTCTATTTGTGGATACAAAAGTAATATGAAGGGGAAATGTTTCACCAAAAAAGTGTAAATCATGTTAGTCTAATTTTTTCGGTGGGGTTTAAGAGAATGTACTAGGCTGTTATTCCCAAAGGTTCCATAATGTTAGGAAATATTGGGCATCATGTCCTTCCTTCTGGGAGTTGGTAGTATTGTGGTGTCAATATGCATTTTCTTTATTTTAGCCACAGTCTATAGGTTCTTTATGCATGCCAACAAGAAAAATAAATGGGGATATGAACTCACCACTACATTTGAGCAAAGTCCGTGTGTTACAGATGCAATAATGCAAGGAACCTCATGGCCGTTATCCACAAGGAGGTACAGGTGCAATAGATAAAGGTAGCTTGATCCAGCACCAACACTTGGTTAAAATTTCAGCTTTATTAGAACATTAAATATAAATCCATTAGAACAATAAAACTTCCTGAAAACTTGATAGAAACTTCATGAAAATGTCTGAGACAGATGGTCCTATGTATTCCACTGAATGGAATAGTCAGATGTAATGGTGGGCTATTATGCTATTGTTTGAAGAGAGCCAGTCCCCTACAAAAACACTATTATTTACCTGCAGATGTAGTGTTAATCTGCAGGTAAATAGTATTTCAATCAAGTCTGCCAGCCTTATTGGAGCAGTGGCTGCAGGGAAAAAAGAAAGTTATGTTCTCCCTGCAAACACTTGTTTCTATTGATTGGTGGCAGTACAGAGAGCGGTTACATTCATAGCTCACAATACAGTGAAGCACACTGATCATCAGCTTGCTCTGTATACACATACCCTATAGAGTAGACTGCCAATCAGTGTGCTCCCTGCCCCGCCCCAATGATTGGAAACCTTCGCCTACAGGGAGAATAAGATATAATTTTCTCCCTATATCCATGCATCAAGTAAATTTGCCAGCCATGATTTAAATACTATTTCCCTGCAGATTACCACTATATCTACAGATAAATAGCAATTTTAGAGGTGACAGGTTCCCGTTAAGCAACACTACTTACACAGGAGAAATATGAGATGAAGTCAGACACATTTTGCAAATAGCTAATGGGAAAATGCATCTAATATCTTTAGCACCTCAAAGATGAAATACATATTTGAAGAGAATATAATGCACTAATATATAGTGGTGACTCTAGTAGTGTAGAGTTTATTAGCTATTGGGTATCAGAGGGGCTGCCAACCACCCAAACATCTCTGGCCAGTGTATTTAGATTAAAAATTTGAGAATTATTCCTAAAATTACAAGCCATATATTATCCCATAACTTGTAAATTCATGGTAACAGAGTTGAAGCTCCAACTCAAATGGAATAGAGGTGCGGATTCTTGACCTCTGCTCCATTCATAGTCTATGGGACTGACGAAGAAAGAAGAATATAGCTCTCCGCTATTTTTGGCAGTCCCTTGACAATCAACTGAGCAAATTTTGAACATGTGCATCACCGACCCTTTCATTCTTGGTATCACATAGGATCTAGAGTGGTTTGAACCTTAGCAATCAGAAACTTGTTTCTTATCCTTTGGATATAACACTAAAGGGTACTTTACATGCTGTGATATCGGTACCGATATCGCTAGCGAGTGTACCCGCCCTTGTCGGTTGTGCGTCACGGGCAAATCGCTGCCCGTGGCGCACACCATTGCTTACACCCGTCACACTACTTACCTGCCTAGCAACGTCGCTGTGACCGGCGAACCACCTCCTTCCTTCCTCATTGCCGGCTGCCGCAGGTAAGGTGAGGTTCCTCGTTCCTGCTGTGTCACACATAGCGATGTGTGCTGCTGCAGGAACGACGAACAACAGCGTGTCAACGAGCAATGATAAGGTGAGTATTTTTGCTCGTTAGCTGTCGCTTGTACGTGTCACACGCAACGTATGTGTCACTAACAAGGCCGGATGTGTGTCACGAATTCTGTGACCCCAACGACATTGTGTTAGCAATGTCATTGCGTGTAAAGCGGCCTTTAGTTTCAAAAGGAAGGTTTGTCGTTAAATAAGGAAAGGCTAGCTACCATTTTGAACTAATATGAAAACTGAAAGAATTCCTAACCCTAAGGGTACGTGCCCCGATCAGGGTTCACAGCGTTTTGGAGGCAGCATGTTTTCCAAAATGCTGCAATGTACAGTACAAGCACAATGGATGGGATTTATAGAAATATGTGTGTGGCCTACAGTGAATACTGACTTACAGTGCTGGTTTTCGAGCCACAAGCATGTCAATTCTTTGCTGTAGAGTCACAAGCGTGCTCATAGGGAGCACACAAGCGAGAGACCACAGCGCTCCCAACCGTGATCATGGGCATGGGCCGCCGCGGTCTCCTGCGTTCTTCAGTGAAGGAGTCTTGCGGGTCCGCAGATCAGGAAACACCGCGTCCAGGACTTAGCGGGTCTTGATCATGGGCATGTACCCTAACTTTTTTCTAAGATTAGTCCAATAAATGCCAGGGGTAAGGAACAGCCCTGTGCTGCTAAAATGTAAAAGAGGACACTGTGGCCTCTTAATTCATAAATTCTGTGTCTCTCAGAGGTCAGATCTCCACCGATGGCAAATAGTAGCAATATGCTATTATTGTGTAATAACAATAACCATTTTTAAAGACGTAATTTTCAAATTTCCTTTAAAAAGCTAAATGTTATTTCAGGACAAGAACACGAGGCAAAAAAATGTGAAAACACAATTTAAATTTCACTTTATTGGTGTAAATATTTTCAAGTACAAAAAATTCTACAGGCACATTTTTGTCTTTTTCACCATAAACACACAAAAATTCTGTGTTTGTGTATAAATATCTCTATGTCAGTGTTGTGATTGGGCGGAGGATGTTATGGGACAATTAGATTCATACTTGAAATGATCATTTTGTGAAGGAAAGTGTCTCTAAAGTAAATACTATGGGGCTGATCACATCTAACGTTTAGACAACAGAAACAAAGATTATGTAGTCAGTAGACATACCAAACCTATCACACATGCTCCTGCTGTGTCATGATTTTGCATATTGTTGGTGTAAGATTGTTTCTGTTGCCTTTATTACACCAGCTTTTACATACTTAAAAGACAGAATTTTGAGCCTAAAATGTACCTAAAATTAGTGATAAATGTGGTTCTTTTATGGATTGATAAAAGATTTACTATGGGTATGTGCACACTACATCTTTTTAAGGCACATTTTGCCTAAAATTCACTGAAAAAGGGCCTATTTTCTTTTTTTTAAGAATGTACATACTCTGCATGGTCCAAATTACTTGCTTTACTTATTTTCAGTCTCTTTTGACCTTCTAGTAATCACTTCAGGCTTCAAAAGCTGCGGCGCAGCAAAAAGTCATGACCTGGTCATTATTCCATGGCTAACTAGTTTCTATGTATGGAGTACAGTTAATGGATTATGGGACTCTGGTCCATCAGCCTGGTCAGTTACTTCTGGCCAATGGGCGGGAGGTTCCTAAATCTGCTAACTTAAGCCTAGCACACACGGCGAGTAATATGGGCGAGTGGAATGCGATAAAAAAATCACATTCCACTCAGACCAATATTACTCTATGGGTCCACTCCCATGAGCGATTATTTTCTCAGCCCTAATCAGACCAAGAAAGCAATTGCAGCATGCTGCGGGTGCAATGCGAGCTTGTTTCACTTATACCTATTCAAGTCTATGGGGCGAGAGAAACATTGCAGTGCGATTCTTGCATCAGCCGGGAACGGAGGACATAGGGAGATAAATCCCTCCCTCTCCTCCGTAGCGCCGGTCCTCCCCTCTACAATTGTGGTCTGATCGCATGATTGGACCACAGTCCCATGACACTCGCATGACACTCGGCTCCCGCTGTGCTGCGAGCGTGTGCCAAGTGTCATGCAAGCACTCGCAGTAATCCCCGTGTGGTGACAGCCCTGCAGTTTTTCTGATGAAACTTTAATTAGTTGGGCTGGCACGACATCATCATTGTGGCATGATGCACAAATTATTGAAATTTAAGAGATTCGAGAACCTTCCGTTCAGCAGTCATTGACTATTGACCTAGTTGATGGACCAGAGTCTTGTGAATCCATCTGCCCAACTCTAATTTATAATATACTAGATGGTGGCCCGATTCTAACGCATCAGGTATTCTAGAATTTATTGTGTAGGTAATGTATGATTTTTGTTATACATATAGAGGTTGTTGTGTGTAGTTGCCAAGTGTGTTACAGGGGGATCGGCAGATTAGGACCAGGGGGTATATATCCCAATCGCCAGTCGGGGCCCACCATGCTCCAGATGGCAATGGAGCTGCTGGCACCCTGTGGGTTAGACGGAGACTATAGAGCTGGATGGCTCTGAGATAACTCAGGGAACCGGTCACGTGTGTAGAGACACATCAGACCGGACGACAACCCACTTAGCGTTATGGTGGAATTGGCGAAACCCCGACCTCGTGTGCAGGGAACACGTCAAGCCTGATGGTGACCAGGTAGCATTGACCGAGAAGACCGCTGCGACAGCGCCCTGTCGGCCACGTGTGTCAGACACGACAGGCTGAGCGGTCCTTCAATTAGCGTTTCTGGTCACTACGCGAATAGCCACGTGTGTAGAGGACACGTCAGGCCAAGTGATCACACCAGTAGCGTTGACTGGGAAGCCAAGGAGGATAATAGGTTCACACACCTAATCCTAGAACACCCTGTTAACTTCACAGGACTCCTTGGGTAAGCAGTCCATGTGCGTAGGAGGCACAACCGGACAGGTGGCGCTACAGGTGCGTTGTCCGTGTGTGTAGAGGGCACTCTCGGACAGGTGACGCAGCAGGTATGCTGTCCGTGTGCGTAGGAGGCACAACTGGACAGATGACACAGCAGCCGCAGCCCAGTTAACGCCACTGGACTGCTATAGCACAACAGGAACGGTGGCAAGGCAGCATGGCGCCTGACCCTCATGTGCTGAGCCACGAATCTTGGCGTGACAGGCACCGTTCACCTAGCCCTACCTACCGCTTCCAACAAGGCTTATGCCACCATGAATTCTAAGTGAATATGAGTGAAGACTGCACCCCTCCATGTTGTCTCCAGCCCCTTTTATAACCTAGATCCGCCCCAAACCCAGGTTGGAACAACCAAGGTCCAATAACAGAGTGCCATATCATCAGCAACGTCACCAGCGGCCTATCCGTAACTGCCACGTCACTAATGACCTCATGGCAGCCACGCCCCAAACACTTCACCAGTCATCGTCTGTCAACCAATGGTGAGGTGCCAGATCATAGGGGCGGGCCTCTGAGAGCCAGTCCGGAGTGGACACGTCATCAGGACACCTGACACCCTCTGCCCTATCAGGGCCTGCCACCTCATGGACATGCTCAGTGAGGTCCTTACCGGACCTAGCCTCTGATAAGTGCCTGAACATGCTCAGTAGCCTGAACAACAGATTCAGAAATTAGACTATCTGCCTGAGCATGCTCAGTGGGCACATCCTAGAACTTAGACACAGCACGAAGTCCAAGTACCTGTGCAAAGAGGCTGTTAGGATTAATTGTGGGAGCATGCTCAGTAGCCTGAACTGAGTACTTAGTCTCAGAAATGACACAATCAGGCTGAGCATGCTCACTAGGCAAAACACCGGGCTTAGACTCTGGCTGGGGTAAATCGACGCGCGCATGCACACTAGCCGCCTCTCCACACTTAGACGTGGTGGAAGGAGCAGCCAACTGGAAGACCCGAGGCACGGCCAAGAACGGCAGCCGGCGCCTCGGCGCAACAGGATCCGCAGCAGGCTGCTTGCGGCTATGGCGGCGCTGGTTCATAACAAAGTGTTTGTGTAGGGCGCTGTAAATGTTCTGGGTGTTGTCTGGGTGTGGCAGTGTGTGAGAGTGGTGTTGTTTGTGTGTTGCGTTGTGTGTGTGTTGCGTTTTTTGTGGAGCGCTGTGTGTCTGCAGCATTGTGTGTGTGTGTGGTGCTGTGTGTGTTGCGCGGTTTGCGTGGGTGGGTGTGTGTGTGTTTTGGGGGGAGTCCTGGGGGGAGAGCAGGGTAATAGGAGGAGTAGTCCTGGAGGGAGAAGAGTATAATAAAAGGAGTAGTCCTGGGGAGACAGTAGGATAATAGGAGTAGTCCTGGGGGGAGAGGAGTATAATAAAAGGATTAGTCCTGGGGAGACAGTAGGATAATAAGAGTAGTCCTGGGGGGAGAGTAGGATAATAGGAGTAGTAGTTCTGGGGGGGAGAGGAGTATAAAAGGAGGAGTAGTCCTAGGGGGAGAGCAGGATAATAGGAGGAGTAGTCCTGGGGAGAGAGGAGGATAATAGGAGGAGTAGTCCTGGGGGGAGAGGAGGATAATAGGAGGAGTAGTGCTGGGGAGAGAAGAGTATAATAGGAGAAGTAGTCCTGGGGGAGAGGAGGATAATAGGAGGAGTAGTACTGGGGAGAGAAGAGTATAATAGGAGAAGTAGTCCTGGGGGAGAGGAGGATAATAGGAGGAGTAGTCCTGGGGGGATAGGAGTCTAATAGGAGGAGTAGTCCTGGGGGGATAGGAGTCTAATAGGAGGAGTAGTCCTGGGAGGATAGGAGTCTAATACTAGGAGTAGTCCTGGGGGAGAGAAGTATAATAGGAGGAGTAGTCCTGGGGGGAGGTGTCTATTAAGTGGAGTAGTCCTGGGGGGAGGTGTATAGGTGCCCAATGTGTGTGGGGGGCGTAGCCGAGCGGGCAGTGTGGGGGCGCGTGGCCAAGCGGGCAGAGTGTGTGGGGGGCGTGGCCGAGCGGGCAGAGTGTGGGGGTGTGTGGCCAAGCGGGCAAAGTGTGTGTGGGGCGTGGCCGAGTGGGCAGAGTGTGTGGCGGGTGTGACCAAGTGAGCAGAGTGTGTGGGGGGCGTGGCTGAGTGGGCAGAGTTTGTGGGGGGCATGGCCAAGCGGGCAGAGTGTGTGGGAGGCGTGGCTGAGCGGGCAGAGTGTGTGGGTGGCGTGGCCGAGTGGGCAGAATGTGTGGGGGGAGTGGCCGAGTGGGCAGAGTGTGTGGGGGGCGTGGCTGAGTGGGCAGAGTGTAAGGAGGCGTGGCCAAGCGGACAGAGTGTGTGGAGGGCGTGGCCGAGCAGGCAAAGTGTGTGGGGGCTGGGCCTGGGTAACTATGCAAAGCGGTTTCCATAGTTACCCGATGTGTACCATGGTTACCAGCATACACCGGCTCCGGCACATGTGTGTCGGGAGCCGGGGTAAGCTAGTAACCATGGTGCACATCAGGTAACTATTCAAAGCGAGAGTGCTGGTTTACTTTTTGTTTGATAGCGGGAGACCAACGATTTGAATGGGCAGGTAGCTGGCATATGCTGGTAACCATGGTACACGATCGGGTAATTAAGCAAAGTGGTTTCCATGGTTACCCGATGTGTACCATGGTTACCAGCGTACACCGGCTCCTGCACAATCTCAGCAATGCAAGGGTATGTCTCGGCTGGGTTGCCGGTGTGGGCTCTCGGGGGTGCAGCAGTCACCTGGGAGTCGGGGCTTCGTGTGGATTTGGGGAATGCGTGCGGGGGGGCGGGGCAAGGCCGAGCGTCCAATGCGTGGGGGCAGGGCCTGGCCGAGCGGCCAATGCGTGCGGGGGGCGGGGCCAGGCCGAGCCGAGCGGCCAATGCGACGGTTGTCACTGTAATGATGTCATTTTGGAGCAAGGCAGACAGACAGACAGACAGACAGAATAAGGCAATTATATATATAGATAATATCTCCACTGTGAAGCATCCAGCAGTCGTCCTCCATCATGTTCATGTTCCATCTACCTTGGCATCGTCAATCTATCTTGATATCCTGATGAAATCTATATTCTTGCTCTTCACTAACAAACACCAAG